>NC_136483.1:165806009-166113509 GCF_053919585.1 Euprymna scolopes
ATTTTACAATCTTATAAATAAACTTCTTTCCAGTTAAAGAAAAATAAAAACATTAAGAAATTTATGTGCGAAGTTTGAACCTACAGATCACGTCATGCAAAAAAAAAAAAGAAAAGAAAACATGTAAATTTTCGAGTCTTATAAAATTTTTTGTAGTTAATGAAAAATAATTTAAGAGATTTACGTGCGGAGTTTGAGACTATCTCATACAAAAAAAAAAAACACGCTATCAACTTACCCACATTTCACGGCCCGTTGTTTTATCATTGTTGCTAAGCGACGACATGGAAATAATGGCTATACCGATGATAGATAAGTTAAAATAACGGTTTCGATTATTGATTATCGGTAATTATCGGGGAGGCTCTGAGACAAAACTTAACAAAGATCACTCCCAGTCTTATACATTAACTGTCTGTAAATTTTAAAGAAAATCTGATCAGCCGTTTCGGAGTCTATAAAGAACGAACTCACACACTCAGACAAAGTTGCATTTATATAATTGTGGAATATACATATATATATATATATATATATATATATATATATATATATACTTAATTTACTCACATAAAATTAATATACGAAAGTATAAATTTACGCGTAAACTTTAAGTATTTACTTCAAAAGTGCTCAATACGTAGGTAGAGCTAGTTAGTAAGTTATGAAATATATATGGCGATTAAGCTACACTGAATATTCCGCGTTTAATCCACTCTAGGACTCTTCAGGCTTATGCATATATATATATATATATAGCTCTACTGTGTATCTAATAAAACACACACACACACACACACACACATACATACATATATATATATATATATTGTGTGTCAAATTATTAACGAGATGACATTTTTTTTACCAGTTTCAGGAACTTACCGATAGTTTTGTATCAAAAGCTTCGGAAACGTTAGCAATGCGGCGCTGCGCGTACTGTGAAATTTTCGTACTGTTCCGCTCAATGTAAACAACTTGCCATCATAATTGCTGAATCCACGGTATTTGAGGAGTGTCAAATTATTAACAAGGTAGTTTGTTCGTCAATAAAATTGGTCGTAAAAGTGGTTTGAGTAGTTCTAAAAAGAGTCCTATTACAGAACAACTAGCAAAAGGTAAAAGTACCCTCGAAATATCGAAAATGATAGGAAGGTACCATCAAACTGTGAAGAACTTTGTCAAGAACCCTACAAATGTACGTAAGAGAGCTGATAAAGGTGAGTCTAGAGTTGTTTCACGCCGTTCTCTACTCAAAATTAAACGTGAAGTTGTTAAGAACTCTGGGTAGACAAGTCGAGAAGTCTGTTAAGCCGTGACAAAACCTCCATTAAAGCAACACCACGTACAAAACCGATAGAAATGGGCAGACAACAACATGAAAACGAATTGTTCCAAAGTTTTGTTCACGGATGAAGTGCATGTCACTCTTGATGGCCCAGATGGCTAGTGTAAGGGATGGGTCCTAGATGGACGACATCGTCATCAGCGTTTAAGACGCCAACAAGGTGGTGGTGGGATGATTATATGGTCTGGGATTATCGGAGTTACTTTAGTTGACCCATGGATAATTCCAGAAGGCGTAAAAATGACATCAAATGCTTACATAGCTTTTCGGAAGGAGCACTTTGAACTATGGCTGAAGAAGGAAAGGTTAAAGTTCAGAAGAACCATTATTTTTATGCGGGATAATGCCCCCCCCCCCCGCATGCAGCAAATAAAAGCAAAAAGTATTTGCAACAACTGGGGTTCTCTGGGTGTCGAAAGATGTAGTGGCCTGCAAATTCACCAGATTTGCACGCAATTGAGAACCTTTGGAGTATCGTGAAGCGACGCCTCTGTGCAAGTGGACGCCAATTTAAGAGCAAGGATGAGTTGTGGGATGCTCTCCAAAAGGTATCGCGAGGAATAACTCTTGGCGAAATCACAAATTTGACTAATTCTGTAGACCAACGTTTTTTATAAGTCATTCATAAAAAAGGATCGCATATGCCCTACTAATCATATCAACGTAAAAATTGTTATGTAGTTGTGTTCCAAGTATTTTTCCTAGTTTATGTAATGTTTTAATATTATTTCAATAAACAAGTTATGGGTATATTATGTTTTTTCTCAACCTCGTTAATAACTTGACACACTGAAATCAACAGATATTCCTCTCTTCTACCATAGTTTCGCTAATACTGATTTAAATACTTTTATTTTCGGACTGAAGTAGCTGAATAGTATTGTACGCACCTTCTTAAAGTTTCATGGATTTTTATTCACTCGTTCCTTAAGTATTTAAAAAATGTAAACGCGTTAATAATTTCATACGCAGTGTGTATATATATATAAGAGACGAATATTGGCTGAAGAGAGCTTGATAAGGATACCTTAAACGGGCCTTATTATCGGGCTTGAAACCGACGGTACCAATGATCTGTCTCAACTAACAACTTTCTGTACACAATATATATATATATATATATATATATATATATTTACCTGCTATAATAATAAATTGAAGATGGCCATCTAACCCCAGGCTTCATTCGAATATATCTTTATGGAAAGGGTTGTTTTATATATATATATATATATATATATATATATATATATATATATATATATATATATATATATATATATATATATATATATAACTACTTAATTTACTCACATAAAATTAATATACGAAAGTATAGATTTATGCGTAAACTTTAAGTATTTACTTCAAAAGTGCTCAATACGTAGATAGAGCTAGTTAGTAAGTTATAAATATATATGGCGATTAAGCTACGCTGAATATTCCGTGTTTCATCCACTCTATGACTCTTCAGGCTTAAGAGTCCTAGAGTGGATGAAACGCGGAATATTCAGTGTAGCTTAATCGCCATATATATTTTATAATTTACTATATATATATATATATATATATATATATATATATATACATATATATATATATATATATATATATATATATATATATATATATATATATATATATATATATATATACAACAACCCTTTCCATAAAGATATATTCGAATGAAGCATGGGGTTAGATGGCCATCTTTAATTTATTATTATAACATATATATATATATATATATATATATATATATATATATATATATATAAAGCTGAACGTCTGTGTGTGTGTGTCTGGTCACGAATAGGCTCCTATATGGTTGACTATAATAGAAAACTGATCACATATAATGATAGAAGATGTATTGAGACACAGAAATAGGTATGTTTGATCTGGCATAATGGTGATTCATTAAAATTGTGGGGTCTGCGTACGCGCCTGGTCCACAAAGTATGGTTAATAAAAAAATTTAAAAATTAAAAAAAAAACGTTTACAAGTGTTTTGGATATAGATGTACATAATAATACTTTCATAAGTATGTTTTAACTTAAATAGGGATGGTATAATATAATTGTGGTGTCTGCGTTCGCGTCTGGCCTCCATAGAATGGAAATAGGCACAAACTTTAATAAAGACTTTTCATATCTATCTGCGTAAGTGTACTTTGATAATTATGTTTCAGTTTGAAAAAATATGCTATAATAAAATTATGGGCTGTTCGTTCGCGCCTGACCTCCATAGAATGGAAATATGTCACAAAGTTTAACAAGGTTTTTTAATATAGATCCACAGAATATTGTGATATGTGTTTCAGTGTGAACAGGTATGGTATAATAAAATATAGGGGTTGTCTATTTTTACTTTCATCATATTTTGCTTTGGTTTTGATACCCCCAAATTCGAAGCTATGGCTTTACAACCGTTCCTTTTCATAACCTATCATACTTTCATAAATCAAAGTTCATTTTCTGTAGGCTGTTTTTGAACCCAGTCAACGAGGGTTATTTAACTAGTATTATATATATATATATATATATATATATATATATATATATATATATATATATATATATAATTGTTAGTTAATAGACTGTCCTGTATGCGGGGCGTTTGCTCAATTGATAGAGCTATTGTCTTGCATGCAAGAAACTCGGGTTTCGAATTCTGGTTTCTGATATGTCTAACTGATGAGCCCAAATGAGGGCGAAACTCGAGTCTTAGATTTCGGTTTCTTAGAGGTTTTGGCTTTTGTGAGCTGCGGCTTTGTTTGGCTGCGGAAATAATTATATATGTATGTATATATGTATGTATATATATATATATATATATATATATATATATATATATATATATATATATATATATAGTTACTTAATAATAAATATTTAATTAATGAATATCTACATACGTATACGTTTCAACGTTTCATCCTTGTGCGATCATTAGTGTAGGGATAACTATTTGAACCATTATATATATATATTGTTGGGATGATTATTCGAAATCGAGCTATTTTCGATCGCCAAAACGATTCACTTTAATTATATTTTTGTAATTTATTTTGTTTAAGTAATAATAAAATAAATATTATTGATTTTAAACAATCATTAAAAAAAATCTATAGATAACCCCCTCACAATTTTATTTTTACGTTTGAGAAAATATCTGCACATTTAATATGTGTTTTTGTGGTAATCGGGACAAAATAACCATTTTATAGTTAAATATTTAAAGATTTATAAAGAATTGGTGATTCCATTAGAATCGGGAATTTAGTATGGAATCGGTAATTGTATCGAAATCGGAAAAAATATTGAAATCGTCCCATCACTTATATATATATATATATATATATATATATATATATATATATATATATATATATATATATATAAAATAATAATATATATATATATAACATAGTAATGCAATATATATATAAATATAAATACATATATAATATAATAATAATATATACACACATACATATATATATGTGTGTGTGTGTGTGTGTGTGTGTGTGTGTGTGTGTGTGTGTGTGTGTGTGTGTGTGTGTGTGTGTGTGTGTGTGTGTAAAAGTATAACAGTTGAGTAACATTCCAGGATTCAAATATTTATTTCCT
This sequence comes from Euprymna scolopes, assembly GCF_053919585.1. Taxonomy (NCBI): domain Eukaryota; kingdom Metazoa; phylum Mollusca; class Cephalopoda; order Sepiida; family Sepiolidae; genus Euprymna; species Euprymna scolopes. Next base: position 165,810,991 of record NC_136483.1, read on the forward strand.
ATGCTAAATAGCTCCTCCGGTATGTTAAGTTTCGGAACATATTTTGCAGATCTGTTTCGTTACGCCGAAACAATCAATTATTAGTAAAGTAATATGTACATTATGTATTATATATATTATGTATTATTAGTAAAAAAGTATATATATATATATATATATGGATATATTCTCATTAAAGGGGCGACGAATAATAATTTAATAATGAATATTTAATTATTGCCTACATAGTGATTTGTTTATAGATGAGATGATTTTGTGTAGAACCATCTCCATATTTTGGAACCAGTGATAATCTCTGTCGGTGCAAATGACTGAGTGCCACAAGGTAAGAGTTGACAAGGGACCTCAGGTTTTCACATAATAGTTTTCCTTCTCCTAGATGTAAATGATAATCTGCAAATTTATACGTCCCGGCGCAATACATACAGCGCCTAGTATTTCCAAATAGTCAGCCAACTGGTACTGCCAGGCACTTCGTTGCTTAACTTCGGTGATAAATCACAAACATATATATATATATATATATATATATATATATATATATATATATATATATATATATGTAACAGACTTTATACCCCAGTTTCTAGTTTAGTAATAAGGATGATAAAACAAGGTGGGGATAAAAATAAAATATTTAAACAGTTAAATAAAGCATTTGTTCGTTATCCTGACGATTTTGAACCGTTTAAGATAAACCAGACTACATTAATAAAGGAAATCCAAAACTATATTAGCAATGTATAAAATGTATTTATAATTACATATAATAAATTTATATTATAATATAAAAAAAAATGTATATATGTAAAAATATGTTTAACCTTTATGTATCTAATTTTAAATAAGAATGTAAATATACTAAATACTAATCAGAGTGGGGGTGATAAGTAGTTAAATGGATTAATCCTAATCTTATAAATACAAGATTGATAAATTAAAAAATTAAAAAATGTATCCATTTTAAATGTGGAAATTGATGAATCGCACAGGTAAGAAATTCATTTTTATAGTATGAAAAGGTTAGTAATTGCAATTAAGAATAGGAAATTGGATAAAATGTTTGTAACATGTCTTCTTCTTAAGATTAAGGGTGGTGGTGTTTGATCAACACTGCTGGGGAGCCATGATGTAATATACTGTTTTGTTTTTAAATCCCCGAAACAGTGTTTCATGGTAAACAACTGATGATCCCTTGAAAAATAAATTATTGGTATTATAGTAAATACGAGAGCGAGGTGATGCAGTGATTGCAGGTGATTAAATGACTTACTGACTAGATGGTTTTCTAACGAATGATAAAAAATATTTTTTTATAGTTTTAAAGGTTAAAAACTTCAAAGACTATATATATATATATATATATATATATAAATATATATATATATATATATATATATATATATATATATATATATATAGACGAACCAGTGGTTTCATTGTATTAAATCAGCCATCTGTGGCTGATATGAAATCAATACAGCTTATCAGCATCTTCGGAAAAGCGGAAGAAGCTGATGAGCTGTATTGATTTCATATCAGTCGCAGATAGCTAGTTCAATACAATGAAACAACCTCGTCTTTGTAACATGTATACATAGTTTTTTAAATAAATATTTGTATTTTCAGCTCTCATATTTCGCGATCGAGCACTTAATTTGATTTCTTTTCATCGCCTACTGACACGCTATATATATATATATATATATATATATATATATATATATATATATATATATATATATATATATATATATATATAGTCGAACCCCGGGATACGGCATTAATACGTAGTAACAAAATACAGTGTAATATATAATACACATGTATATAATTAAATAACATTATAACTAACACCATAAGGAGAGGCAAATACCGTAACAAGGGGCCGGAAAAACATCGTATTCCACATTGTAATCTGAAAAAAAACCGTATCAGGATCACCGTATCCTGGGGTTCTACTGTATATACTTTGTCACACAATATTCTTCCTCTCGCTAAGATTCCTGTATTTAGATGCGGACATTCATCTCCTGGGGGAGAAATGTCCTCATCTTCAGAATTCCAATTTCAAAGTAAATACAACAAACTAATTTTACCCGAAGGACCCTACATTCAACCATGCTTCATTTCATTTCTCTCTCTCTCTCTCTCTCTCTCTCTCTTTCTCCTTCTCTCTCACACACACACACATATACACACACGCATGTACACTCTATCAATCTATCTACGTATCTATCTTTGTCCCTGTCCCCTTTCTTTCCCACCCATTTTCCATCAAAACGTGGCAATCGAGAAACTTCGAAGAGACAAGAGTATGGGGCGTGGAGTCGTGTCATGTCAAATGTTCAACATCGAATCGGATTAAACTCTCTCTCTCTCTCTCTCTATCTATCTCTCTCTCTCTCTCTCTCTCTAACACACACACACACTCTCTCTCTCTCCCTCTCTCTCTCTCTCTCTCTCTCTCTCTTAAATAGATTTTCGCCACCCTGCTTGATAGGTGGTAGGGATGAAAATTAACAGGGCAAATTATGTGGGGCAGAAGTGCGTTGCGTTCGAGTCAACGCCCACTAAAATCTCTCATACTATATATATATAAATATATATATATATATATATATATATATATATATATATATATATATATATATATATAAACTAGCAAGCCGCCTTAAAATACGCTTAAATATGATATTTTAATTTATTCAGATTTCGTATTTATTATTTCAGACCCAATTCTCTATCGATCATTGTATTATACTCAATATTAATCATTTAAAAGGGTTTTTTAAAATATGATTTATGTTTAGTGGCACAACCTTTGTCTTTATTTAATGTTCTAACATTGTTACCGTTAGAGCTATTGAGAGATGAACAAATAATCTTAAAAATACGACTTCAAGCTATGAATGTATCTTTGCGTACAAAGTACGTTTAGTCTACTTACACCTGCCAATTTAAACTTCTTTTTCAATTTTGACTCCTTAGTAGCTATTTTATCGAATAAAAATAAATCTAAATTCTTCCACAGGTCCAAATCATCTATATATCAAGTTTAAAGTGTATAGACCAAGTATTCAAAGAGGAGTTTGCTAGAGACTTTCCGCACACACAGAGACAAAGTCACTTATACTGTACCCAATATATATAGTAATGATTTCAAAATTTAAAAACATGACATAAGTACTATCAGCTAGAATCGAAACCAAAACATTCAGAACTCCAGCTTTAGTCGTTGTTAAACGTTTTACCCTTCGTCGTTACTGTCTGCGCTCTGGCTAGACGAATGAAAATGGTTAAAAATTAAGCGACTTCCAGCTATAAATAAGTATGCATGCTCAAAAGATTTACTCTTGCCAAAGTCAACTGTTTTTTTTCCATTTTTGACCCCTTAGTTGCTATTTTTACAAGCTAAAAACCAAATTGAAAGTGTTTGCGATGTCCAAATACCCCATATATCACGTTTAAAATCTGTAGACCAAATATTCAGAGTGGAGTTTAGTAGCGATGTTTCGCACACACAGAGATAAGGTAACTTAGGGGTCTATCCTTGAACCTCTACTGTTTCTGATATTCATAAATGACTTCCCTGACAAAATTGCCTCTGAGATGGGTATATATGCTGATGACACCACACTCTATAACAGACACAGCAAGATATCGGTTCACGTTACACTTGAACTTCTGCACGGCAGTACTGTTGGTGAAGCAGGGACCTGGAATGGAATTCCAGAGTCTAGCGGTTCTTGGGAAAAAACTATTGGAGTAAAAAGATCTTTTACATCTAGGGATCGCTACAGTGTGGGGGTGGAATTTAGCAGCCTGTCGGGTTTGTCGAGGGTGCTCACGACGTGGGGGCACAAGTGATTGCAGTTCGTCAGAGCATTCACCACTAAAATACTTGTAGAAAAGGCAGAGGGATGCAACATTTCGTCGATGGGACAGAGGCTGAAGCTTAGATGCTAGTTCAGGGCCTATCAGATTTGCGACTCTCTTTTGAACCTTGTCAAGGAGCGAGAGACTAGTAGCAGATGCACCAGCCCAGATGTGACAGCAATACTCCATACATGGGCGAATGGTGGCCTTATAGAGGTACAGTATACTTTCGGGTGTTAGTAGTATTCTAGCACGGTAGAGAGAGAGCCCACCTTTCTTGCAGCGGCCCTGGCTATGCCTTCAATGTAATTGTTCCAACTCATGTTTCCTGTGAACGTTAGGCCAAGGAGTTTGAAAGATGTACTCTCAGATAAAGAGTCGTTGGCCATTGCTATAGGTGGTAGAGAGGGTTTCTTGTAATTATTGAATGAAACTAGTTTAGTCTTGGCAGCATTGAACGCAACCAACCACTTTTGTCCCCATTCCACCACAGATTGGAGGTCTTCCTCTAGTGTTTCTGCCATTTCTTTAGAAATGTGTTCATTCGTCTTCCTGTCGTGCCTGCCATAGAGTGTAGTGTCATCAGCATATATACCCATCTCAGAGGCAATTTTGTCGGGGAGGTCATTTATGAATATCAGGAACAATAGAGGTCCAAGAATAGAACCCTGGGGCACCCTCGCATTTATGTCATATTGTTTAGAAGTACGACCGTCGAGGACAACCTGGATTTTTCTCTTATCTAAGAAGGATTTAATTAAGTTAAGTATTCTACCAGTGATACCGTATGATCTAATTTTCCTGAGGAGACCCTCATGCCATACCCTGTCAAAAGCTTTAGATATATCTAGAGCTACCGCTCTGCCCTCCCCCGCTTTGTCCAGTGAATGGTATATACGTTCAGAGATCATAGTTAGGATGTCTGCTGTGGAACGGGCTTGCCTAAATCCATATTGTTTGTCAGTTAGAAGTTTAGCATCTGTAAGGTGATGGACTAGAGCATGGTTAATTAAGGTCTCAGATATTTTGGCAAAAAGTGGGAGGAGGCTAATGGGACGAAAATTTGATGGGTCAGTCCTTTCGCCAGAATTCTTGAATGCTGGTACAACAGAAGCAGTTTTCCAACAGCCCGGAAAGCAAGATTCATTAAGGCATTTGTTGTAGAGTTTGGAGAGAACTGGAGCTACTTCGGCTGAGCACATTTTTAATAGCACAGCTGGGATAATATCGGGTCCACATGCTTTTGAAGTGTCAAGGTTTTTTATGATAGCATGCACCTGAGCAGGGGTGATTTTCAGATCGTCTAGCGTGGCGTCTGTCCGCATAGGAAAGTCAGGTAGGGGGTGGTTGGAAGGGTCCAGTGTGGAGTTTGAGGCAAACCGACTGGCAAGCATGTTAGCCTTGTCGGTTGCTGAGGAGACAACCTCGTGATTGTTGGTTAGTGGGGGAATTGTTGATTGCCCATTATTTACTACACTGTTGTAGATTTTCCAGAAGTCTCGAGTTCCTAGTTTTTGTGCTTCGATGCGCTTTTTAGTGGTTTCCGTAAATTCTCTCTTAGCTGTCGCTATTTCTTTCTTAACGTTATTTCTAGCTTCTATGTACTTCAGTCTGTTTGAACTGGACTTATGTCGGTTAAACCTACGGTATGCATGCTGCTTTTGAGCAATGGCAGTTGCGCAAGTCGACGTAAACCATTGGGGAGTGTGGGGCTTACTATAAAATTTCCGCATGGGAACATGCGCTTCGATTGCAGTTTTGAACCAGGCAATGGTCTCGTTTGCACACTGTTCAGCAGGGAGAGAAAAAATATTTCTCCATGGGGCATCTCTGATTAGTTCCCTGACGGCTTCCCAGTCAGCCTTTTTATAATATCTCGTTGTTTTGAAATTGAAATGGATGACTCTCGTCTAGGAGAAGCCCCATGTTTTGACAAGCTTCTGGGCTTGACCTTTACTCCTGATCTGAAATGGAACACGTACATCAAGTCTGTTGCCAAGTCGCTGGAAAGATGGTGGGATCCTTCTACCGCTCAAGAAGATATCTCTCTACTGATGCAATTCTCTATCTATATAAAAGCCAAGTACGTCCAAGGATGGAATACTGCTGCCATATATGGACAGGAGCTGCTAAAAACAGCCTATCCTACCTTGACAGAGTACAAAATAGACTTCGTGGCTTAGTGGGGGATGCCCTTTTCTGTTCCCTGCAACCTCTCTCCCAAAGAAGAGACGTTGCGAGCCTATCTTTGTTTTATCGTTATTTCCATGGCAGGTGCTCGTCTGAGCTCCAATCTCTAGTCCCCCCTCGCAAATCTTTTACGAAAAACATCTGTCTAGCTGAAACCACTGCCAAAATTTTTCCCCACTCTTTATATGTGCCTAAATCAAAACGTAGATTCCATGAACACAGCTTCTTTCTTAGAACTGCACGCCTGTGGAACTCTGTTCCGTATGCTTGCTTCCCACCTGACTACAACCTGGATGTCTTCAAGTCCAACGTAAACAAATTCCTGATGAACCGCCCCCTTAAGTAGACATTTTTATTAAACCCCCACACTAACGTACTGTACATGCAATAACCCTTATCTCTGAGTGGCTTCCGGGCCTTGATAAGTGGTGATCACCTTGTAAAAAAAAATATGACATGAAAAGAAATTAAAATCTTAGGAAGATTTCCACTATCCCAGTCATCACGGGCGCAAACAGGCTGATGAAAAAATATAAAAAAAACTACTTGGCGAATGTACCTGGTGAACCAAGTGCAAGAGAGATACAAGCAATTATGTTTAAATGGCCGGTTAGAATCCATAAAAGATCTCTTGGTTGTAATCTCGTAAATAGCAAATGAATGTTTGGGATCCGGTAGGGTGCTCCATTCCCAGAAATATAATTTAGAAGCATTCATAAGCAACATGATTTAGAACAAATACATTGAAGACATTGCCAAGATTGCTGCCAAAAAAGGTGGGCTCTCCTTACTGTGCTAGAAAATCACCCACACCTGGCAGTATGCTATGCCATATATATATCACTTGCCCCAGCATCTGAGCTGGCGCATCTACCACTAGTCTCACCCTCTTAAATAGGGTTAAAAAAAAGTTTCCAATCTAATAGATCCTACACTATTAACCAGTTTCCAACCCCTGTCACATTGCCGCAATGTTACATCCCTGTTTTACAAGTATTTTAATGGCATGTGCTCCGAGGAACTCGTGACAATTATGCCTTCTCTGCATAAATCATCCTGACTAATACGACAAGTAGCAAAATCCCGCCCCTTTACTCTCAAGATCCCTAAATACCGGAAAGCTTTGTACTGTAATAGTTTCTTCTCTCGAACTGTTAGACTTTGGTATTCCCTCCCGATCTCCTGCTTCCTTGACTATACTGACATGTAGAAGTTCAAGTGTAATGGGAACAAACATCTCATTGCTCAATCCCTCCACAATACCTTTGGAGATATGGTTCCAAAAATTGGCCCCTTACGTCCACGTATTATTGTGTTTTTTTAGGGGTAAATAGACAAAAAAAAAGTAGAAAATTGAAAAAAAAAAATCCTCTTTTTTATATGTATAGAACCAGTCCCCATTCATTTCAATCGTTCTTGACGTCGAAACGAAGACCTTATAAGAGGCTGCTTTTTTTTTTTTTTTTTTTTTTTTTTTTACCCTTAGGTCATGCCTTCCGGAATGTTGATATAATATTGATAGAAATATTTGTGCTGACTCCTTTTCTACTTTTCTTTTTCTTTTGTTGGAAACTGTCGTATTAACTTTTATTATTGGCATCCGCGGAAGATTTCCTGATTTCAGAGATTCACGCAGCTTCAGCTCTGGGGGGTCGAGACCCCCTTTGTCTGTCACTGTCTTCTCAAATGAAATTAGCGGGGAACGCTTAATTAAAAAAGACAAGCAAAGTATATGTATTTCCCTCTCTCTCTCTCTCTCTCTCTCTCTCTCTCTCTCTCTCTCTCTCTCTCTCTCTCTCTCGCTATATATATATATATATTTATGGTAGCACATCTAAGACGGTAAACGACCAAGTTCTCTCCAATTCTCTCTCCTCTGATCTTGAGCATGTAGTACAATGGGGAAAGGAGTGGCTGGTTACTTTTAATGCATCTAAAACCAAGCTTCTCTCTTTACATCATCAACATTCTGATCCACATCTGGCATCAATTGAAATGAATGGGTCTCGTCTTCAGGAGGCCTCAAATTTTGACAAGCTTCTGGGCTTGACCATTACTCCTGATCTTAAATGGAACACGTACATCAAATCTGTTGCCAAGGCCGCTGGAAAAATGGTGGGATCTTTCTATCGATCCAGTAGATATCTCACTGCTGATGCAATTCTCTATCTATATAAGAGCCAGGTACGTCCAAGGATGGAATACTGTTGCCACATCTGGGCAGGAGCTGCTAGAAAGGACTTGGCCTGCCTTGATAGAGTTCAAAATAGACTTCGTAGCCTCGTAGGAGATGTCCTTTTCTCTTCCTTGCAACCTCTATCTCACAGAAGAGATGTTGCGAGTTTGTCTCTGATGTATCGTTATTTTCATGGAAAGTGTTCGACTGAGCTTCAATCTATGGTCCCCCCTCGCAAAACTTTCACAAGAAACACTCGTCTAGCTGTAAACACTATCAATAATCCCCCCCACTCTTTATCTGTGCCTAAACCTAAACGTAGATTCCATGAACAAAGCTTTTTTATTAGAACTGCACGCCTGTGGAATTGTCTTCCGTTTTCCTGCTTTCCGGCTAACTACAATATGGTTGTCTTCAAGTCTAACGTAAATAAGTTCTTGATGAGCCGTTCCATATAAGTTATCAAATTTAACAAATTTTCATTACTAATGATTACTATATTGTCCAATTTCTACTGTACACTCTTTAACCCTTATCCTTGAGTGGCCTCTTGGCCTTGATAATGAGTTGATACCTTTGAAAAAAAAAAGAAAAAGTCCAATGTGAACAAGTTCTAATTGAATCGTCCCCCTAAGTATTCCAAGTTTCAAAATTCCCACTGTTTACTATGCTAAAATCACAATGACTAATGTATACCTATTAACCCTTATCCTCGAGTGGCCTCTGGGCCTTGATAAGTGGTGACACCCTTGTAAAATATATATATATATATATATATATATATATATATATATATATATATAGTGGAAATGGTAATTCATAAAAACTGAAGAAAGTGCTCAATACTGTTGTAGAGCAAATATGCGTTTTATTTTTTATTACAGTATCTTTCTCTTAAGTTACATTGTTTCAGCTACACGGCCTTTTTTTTTTTGGCCGTCTGTAGCTTCCTCAGACTTTTACAGAAATGTTCGTTATTATGGGATGAAAGAGTGAAAGAGTGAATGAGATCGGGGGGATGCGAGGAGAGCGGAAGAAAGAGAGGAAGGGAACAAGGGGGAAGGTGGGAGTTTGGAGTTTAAGGAACTTGTGGGGGAGGGTCTGGGAAGTTTATTTCTGGTGTGGCTGAGGGCATAGGGATACATGGGGGGAAGGGGAATATGTGGGGGTAGGGGTAGAGTGTTACTTTAAAATTCGAGTCTTAGTGTTAAAGGTGTTGGCGTCTCGTTGGTGAGATGATTTCTTGGTAAGTATGTCTTGACGTGTTGGGTGTTCGCTTATGTTTGGAGGCGGGGGGGCTATGATTCGGTTTATTTATTTACTTAGCTAACCCTCTCCAAACAATTAACAACAAAATAAAAACTAAATAAATAAACCGAATCATAGCCCCCCCCCCCGCCTCCAAACATAAGCGAACACCCAACAGGTCATGTATCCCTATGCCCTCAGCCACACCAGAAATAAACTTCCAGACCCTCCCCCACAAGTTCCTTAAACTCCAAAACTAGAACATTACCGACATACCAAGCGCCCCCTCCCATCTTCCCCTTGTTCCCTTCCTCTCTTTCTTCCGCTCTCCTCGCACCCCCCCCTGACCTAATTCACTCTTTCATCCCATAATAACGAACATTTCTGTAAAAGTCTGAGGAAGCTACAGACGGCCAAAAAAAAAAAGCCGGGTAGCTGAAACAATAATGTAACTTAACAGAAAGATACGGTAATAAAACTAAAACGTATATATATATATATATATATATATATATATATATATATATATATATATATATATATATATATATGTATATATATATATATATATATATATATTTATACGTTTTATTTTTTATTACCGTAAATAAAAAATTATAAAAATGCTGAAATGTTTATAATTATAAAAATGCTGAAAATATTTCTTATAATAATACAATTGCTGAAAATATTTCTTATAATTATAAAATTGCTGAAAATATTTCTTATAATTATAAAATTACTGAAAATATTTCTTATAATTATAAAAATGCTGAAAATATTTCTTATAATTATAAAATTGCTGAGAATATTTCTTATAATAATAAAATTACTGAAAATATTTCTTATAATAATAAAATTGCTGAAAATATTTCTTATAATAATTAAATTGCTGAAAATATTTCTTATAATTATAAAATTGCTGAAAATATTTCTTATAATTATAAAATTACTGAAAATATTTCTTATAATTATAAAAATGCTGAAAATATTTCTTATAATTATAAAATTGCTGAGAATATTTCTTATAATAATAAAATTGCTGAAAATATTTCTTATAATTATAAAATTACTGAAAATATTTCTTATAATTATAAAAATGCTGAAAATATTTCTTATAATTATAAAATTGCTGAGAATATTTCTTATAATAATAAAATTACTGAAAATATTTCTTATAATAATAAAATTGCTGAAAATATTTCTTATAATAATTAAATTGCTGAAAATATTCCTTATAATTATAAAATTGCTGAAAATATTTCTTATAATTATAGAATTACTGAAAATATTTCTTATAATTATAGAATTACTGAAAATATTTCTTATAATTATAAAATTGCTGAGAATATTTCTTATAATAATAAAATTACTGAAAATATTTCTTATAATAATAAAATTGCTGAAAATATTTCTTATAATAATTAAATTGCTGAAAATATTTCTTATAATTATAAAATTGCTGAAAATATTTCTTATAATTATAAAATTACTGAAAATATTTCTTATAATTATAAAAATGCTGAAAATATTTCGTATAATTGTAAAGTTACTGAAAATATTTCTTAAAATAATAATTTCAGCTATTTTATTATTATAAGAAATAATGGCTGAAAATATTTCTTATATTAATAAAATTGCTGAAAATATTTCTTATAATTATAAAAATGCTGAAAATATTTCTTATAATAATAAAATTGCTGAAAATATTTCTTATAATTATAAAAATGCTGAAAATATTTCTTATAATTATAAAATTGCTGAAAATATTTCTTATAATTATAAAAATGCTGAAAATATTTCTTATAATTATAAAATTACTGAAAATATTTCTTATAATTATAAAATTGCTGAAAATATTTCTTATAATTATAAAATTGCTGAAAATATTTCGTTTAATTGTAAAGTTACTGAAAATATTTCTTAAAATAATAATTTCAGCAATTTTATTATTATAAGAAATAATGGCTGAAAATATTTCTTATAATTATAAAATTGCTGAAAATATTTCTTATAACATTAAAATTGCTGAGAATATTTCTTATAATAATAAAATTACTGAAAATATTTCTTATAATAATAAAATTGCTGAAAATATTTCTTATAATTATAAAATTGCTGAAAATATTTCTTATAATAATAAAATTACTGAAAATATTTCTTATAATAATAAAATTGCTGAAAATATTTCTTATAATTATATAATTGCTGAAAATATTTCTTATAATAATAAAATTGCTGAAAATATTTCTTATAACACTAAAATTGCTGAGAATATTTCTTATAATAATAAAATTACTGAAAATATTTCTTATAATAATAAAATTGCTGAAAATATTTCTTATAATTATAAAATTGCTGATAATATTTCTTATAATAATAAAATTGCTGAAAATATTTCTTATAATAATAAAATTACTGAAAATATTTCTTATAATTATAAAATTGCTGAAAATATTTCTTATAATAATAAAATTACTGAAAATATTTCTTATAATTATAAAGTTGCTGAAAATATTTCTTATAACTATAAAATTGCTGAAAATATTTCTTATAATTATAAAATTGCTGAAAATATTTCTTATAATAATAAAATTGCTCAAAATATTTCTTATAATAATAAAATTACTGAAAATATTTCTTATAATAATAAAATTGCTGAAAATATTTCTTATAATTATAAAATTGCTGAAAATATTTCTTATAATTATAAAATTGCTGAAAATATTTCTTATAATTATAAAATTTCTGAAAATATTACTTATAATTATAAAATTGCTGAAAGTATTTCTTATAATAATAAAATTACTGAAAATATTTCTTATGATAATAAAATTACTGAAAATATTTCTTATAACATTAAAATTGCTGAAAATATTTCTTATAATAATAAAATTGCTGAAAATATTTCTTATAACATTAAAATTGCTGAAAATATTTCTTATAATTATAAAATTGCTGAAAATATTTCTATAACATTAAAATTGCTGAAAATAATGTTTATAATAATAAAATTACTGAAAATATTTCTTATAATCATATAATTGCTGAAAATATTTCTTATAATTATAAAATTGCTGAAAATATTTCTTATAACATTAGAATTGCTGAAAATATTTCTTATAATAAAAAAATTGCTGAAAATATTTCTTATAACATTAAAATTGCTGAAAATATTTCTTATAACATTAAAATTGCTGAAAATATTTCTTATAACATTAAAATTGCTGAAAATATTCCTTATAACATTAAAATTGCTGAATATATTTCTTATGACATTAAAATTGCTGAAAATATTTCTTATAATAATAAAATTGATGAAAATATTTCTTATAATTATCAAATTGCTGAAAATATTTCTTATTATAATAAAACTCTGAAAATATTTCTTATAATTATAAAATTGCTGAAGATATTTCTTATAATTATATAATTGCTGAAAATATTGCTTATAATTATAAAGTTGCTGAAAATATTTCTTATAACATTAAAATTGCTGAAAATATTTCTTATAATTATAAAATTGCTGAAAATATTTCTTATAATTATAAAATTGCTGAAAATATTACTTATAATTATAAAATTGCTGAAAGTATTTCTTATAATAATAAAATTGCTGAAAATATTTCTTATAATTATAAAATTGCTGAAAGTATTTCTTATAATAATAAAATTGCTGAAAATATTTTTATAATTATAAAATTGCTGAAAATATTTCTTATAACATTAAACTTGCTGAAAATATTTCTTATAACATCAAAATTGCTGAAAATATTTCTTATAATAATAAAATTCTGAAAATATTTCTTATAATTATAAAATTGCTGAAAATATTTCTTATAATAATAAAATTGCTGAAAATATTTCTTATAATTATAAAGTTGCTGAAAATATGTTTATAATAATTAAATTGCTGAAAATATTTCTTATAATAATAAAATTGCTGAAAATATTTCTTATAATTATAAGTTTTCTAAAAATATTTCTTATAATAATAAAATTGCTGCAAATATTTCTTATAATCATAAAATTGCTGAAAATATTTCTTACAATTATAAAATTGCTGGAAATATTTCGTATAATAATCAAATTGCTGAAAATATTTCTTATAATAATAAAATTGCTGAAAATATTTCTTATAATAATAAAAAAATAATAATGAAAAACATCTTACCTTAAATATAATGGATACAAGTTGTTTTTTTTTATATGCAAACACCTTTATGTCTACTTCCGATCTCCGAACTGGAAGTCGTCACGAAGTAGACTGTTCCTGTTTCACTTGAATTATTTTAAAAGCAGAATAACGGATTTGAATGCTGGTGTGATCCTTTGCTTTTGTAGTGGCCATTTTGGATGACACCGCCATTTGATATGAATTAGGTATAAAGATTGTTGTTTTAGCGAAAGAAAAAATGAAGCGATATATATATATATATATATATATATATATATATATATATATATATATATATATATATATATATATATATAAGCAAATTATGGTGATTCAATGAAATTAAAAAAAAAACTTTATTTAAATCAAGTATTTTTTTATTATTTCACGTAAGGCAAAGAATACTTTAGGAATTTTATCTCCTTATCTTATAGGGTTTCGATTCCTACCATTTCTTCAGAGGGGAAAATATTAGCAAATAGATATAATGGTATTCACCCTATTTGCTAAAGTCAGTTAGACATGGAAAATCATAATCAAAAATTGATTAAATAGAAGTCACCTAGCAGGGGAAATTGAAGAAAAGGATATAAAGGTTTAGTTCCAAATTGCACGGTAAAATCCAAGGTGACTGTCCTTTAAAACAGTGAGGTATATATATATATATATATATATATATATATATATATATATATATATATATATATATATATAAAAGAGAAAGGGGTTATACATATAAAAAATGGAAATAATCAAGAGAGTAGAAGGGTCACCAAGTGGCAAGTGTTACATAAAACATAAACAGAGTTTTGTGAAAGAGAAATTTGAGAAAAACGAAATTTTAGAACAAAACATTTTTATACAAGAAATAAGAATGTAAAATATTACTTTGGGGAAATAATCATTTATGCAAACACGTGTTTAGTAAAGACAGTTGAGTTTAAAATCACAAGGCTTAGAATTGTGTAGATATATTATGTCTGTAATGTGAATAATATGTATATGTAAGTAATACACGTATATGGGTATTTGGCAGCGTAGCATTGGGAATATGTGTTAGTTTACCGTTTTCACATCGACCTGTTTATTATTGAGATTAGTTATCACCGTCCCTTAAAAACTTCCTTGCTTTTGGGTGTGACGGGAAAGAGGGTAGCAATTAAAGACGTTTGCTTCTTAATATTCGTTGGAATCATTTCGCGATTCGACTGACACAAGATAGAGTTGAATGAAAGGAAGAATTTTTTATGGTATGTAATAAGTGTTGACGCACTAAATTAATTGGGAATTGTATGGTTGCTATCTTCTTTCTTCCTCTTTTTATTCTTTCTACTCATATTCACCTTACATATTAGATTTTGCCACTTAGACGTAATCAGGCATCATGTTGTGAATCAGGAATCATGCATACAGAGGCACTGTAAATAGGAGTTCAGCAGCGAGATGTGTATTCACATTACCTTTAAATTTCTGCATATTATATTACATTATTGATCGGACTTGCGAGCTTTGGGGAGTGTGGAGCCACCCTTTAATTACAATTGCTCCCTGGTCCACTCTGACCCGGAGTGGTAGTACCTGTTAGGGTCCCAACCTATGGGTTAAATAGAAACACACTTAAAAACAACAAATATATTCTATTAAAAAATTTTTTCAAAATCTTTGGATTTGGCATTAAATAACCTGAAAAGGGTTGATATGTCGTAAAACAAAAACAACCAACCAACCAACATTATTGATCGGACTATTGTTCTCATCTTAAGTGTTATTTGTGCAACGTTTCGGTGGAATTGTCCTTCGGCCGTCTCCAGGCATGTTGGTTGTTGTTTGGAAAAGAAAAGAGAAAAGTTATTGGCTCCGTAGAAGTTTTTGTATTCTGAGAGTTAGTCTCTATTTTATGGCTTTAGTTTCGAATTTGTAAAAAAAAAACATTGGTTGACAAAGGGGAGGCAACTTTAATAATAATCGATAGGGGATCATCTACCTTTGATTGCTAAAATTTTAGGGTGTACAATAATTGTTTTTTATACTTAGAGGCTCCCAAGTGCTATTAAACTCTAGGCTTGGTCTGCTTAATAATTTTTTTGGAGCATATGTGCTGCCTCCTTGAGTCGTCTGAATCTCCACCTTGCATCCCTATCAATTATTTTGACCTCGTTCCTCAAAGGGAAGTGTTTTTTTTTCTTTCCATATTTGATCAGCTAATCCCGACTTTTCGAACTTCCTGTGTCACAGCTTTATGGTGTTCTAACTTTTAGAAGGTGATCGGTCTCACCTTTGTATAGTTTTCCGCATTTGCATGAAATCTAAGACTATTAGAATAGAAGGATCTTCCGTAGGGAGATCTCTACAGTGAAGGCGTTAGATTTTTCTGCTAGTCGGGTTAATCAGGAGTATTTAAATCGTGGGGGAGTGCACTAATGTTATGTGTTCATCGGAGCACATTCCATTAAAGTACATGTAAAAGAACCACAAGAATGTAACATTGCGGCAATGGGATAGGAGCTACAGCTGAGTAGACTGTCTACATTGTTCTTTTCTTTTTCATCTTCTTTTCTCTCTTCTGTTTTCGTCTTCTTCCATTCTACTTCATTCTCCTATTCTCTTCTATCTACTCCTCATTCTCTTTCTTTTCTTATTTCTTCTTCTTCTTCTTCTTCTTCTTCTTCTTCTTATTATTATTATTATTATTATTATTCTCGTTTTCCTTCCTTCTTCTTCGTTATCTTCTCCTCATCCTCTGCCCTTCTTACACGTGTCTTATTGTTCCTTTTCCTCGTCGTCATCATTTTTCTTTTCTCCTTATGTTTATTTTCCTGCTTTTTATTCTTTGTTTGGTTTCTCTCTTGTTCTTCTGCTTCTTCTTTTTCTTTTTCTTTCATTTCCACTCCTCTCTTCTTTTTTCCTTCCTTCTATATTCACCGCTATCTTCATCTACCCATCACACATTTCCAGCTACCCGTTACCGTGTCTCGACCCTGGTCCGCCATCACTGTCAATCATCTCCTAATGTGTGTGTGTGTGTGTGTGTGTGTGTGTGTGTGTGTGTGTGTGTGTGTGTGTGTGTGTGTGTGCGCGCGCGTGCTTGCGTGCGTGCGTGTACGTGTGTGTGTGTGTGTGTATGTGTGTGTGTGTGTGTGTGTGTGTGTGTGTGTATGCGTGTGTGTATAGAGTTTGTCAACGCCATAACCCAAGGTATTTTTGTTTATCCCGTGGGTGTCTAACCGTCACCCTTCTAAGCCCCTTTCGTCCCTCCCACACAATATGTCAAGAATATCGTGGCTCGTTTGACAGGCGAACATTCTGCGAAAAGACATGGATGGAATGAAAAGGCGATGAAACGCATTTCAATCATTCTACAATACGATCCATTTACTCTTTGACGGATGGATTCTTGACCGTGACTTTCAGTTTTGCTGACTGATTGGAACCTCTGCGCTCGTTTTCAATTTTCACAAACAAATTCTTCTTTGTTAACCCATTACGTTCAATAAGTAATGCCCCTGACCCACTTCCAGTTGTCTGATCTAGTTGAAATTTTACATGTGCAATGATTTATATCTGTATGCGTTATGTAGCAAATTACAGCTCTGAACAAATTATGGTTTCTGATTTACAGGTGTTTGACTTGAATCAGGTGTGAAATAAAGGTATGTAAAGTAGGTCAGGGTCATTATTTATCGAACGCCCCACGTAGTTGTTGCTCGTAATAGCCTTGCACATTTATTATTATGTACTCACTAGGTGTTCTCAGGTTATCATCAGTGACTGCTCACTGGTAATAATCGGTGGTGTTCCTTGGGATCTGAGTGACAATAAGTCTAGACAGATTTCCGATTCTTTCGATAATCACAGAGGATTTTGTGGTTTTCGTTTTTCACTATTGCGTCTGGTTTGTGTCAGTATCATTGTCTGAATGTTAAAAGGCAGTCGTTTGCATAGTTCCCAGTGTACTACTGTCTCCACACATCTGGAATCTGGGGAGTCTTGTTGTCATTCAGACTCCAGGGAACACCACCGGTTATTATCAGTGAGCAATCATTGTTCTATGTGAGAACTCGTACTGAGTTAGCAACGACAACAACAACAACAACAACAACAACAACAACAATATTAATACCTTCTTATCATGATTTAAAAAAACACCAAATTAATTTTTGACTAAAAAAAATGTTACATAGGAGGGATCCTACACAAGTAAGTAGTGATTAAATTAGCTAGTATGAATTTTGATGAAGGTCACTCAAGTGCACTGAAGTGCATGTCAGGATAACCTGGCTGCAAACAGAATTGTACCTAGAGACGGATGACATAATGAAATAGGGGAGGAACAGGTCAAGCTACTTAGACTAAACATAGAAGTATATGGAGATATGATGATGTCACGTTTTCAAGCAAAAGAAAACTAAGGGCTTCAGTTCAATCGTTGGAAGCATCCGAGTAGGATGGATCCAAATTTCAGGTTCGAAAACTAAATCTAGAAGGAAATTATTTTAGCTATGTAGTCTCTTTCTCTCTCCATAAGACCATTCTCTTCAATGAAAACCTTAAGAACACTCAGCAAAAGTCTCCTTTATGTCTTTTCTGCAATAAAACTTTGAAGAACTCAGCGAACATCTCATTGTGTCTTTCCTGCATAGGAAGTTCATTCCTCTAAGTAAAAAAGATGCGGAAATCAACAACCACTAGGCAACACAGCCACACATGTAACGGCGACAATGAAAAAACCACGAAGTTGCAAAACACAAAAAGACGAGCAGCACATAAACATGTGCATGTATGCATGTAGACACTTAATTTATTTGGTTTCTTGGTCGCTCATGGGTGCAAACGTAGCAAAATCTCATTAAAAAGTAATTTGTTAGCAAGATGATGATGACAACTCATAAAAGTTGAAAGAGCAATGATTCTGACAAAGAAAGAAGAATTTCTGTCTATTTTTTCAGAAAAACGAGAATCTATTCCATCTACCACTTATCATTGGCAAATTTTTAACTCTGAAGTAATATTTTTTATCTTCTTACATCAAGTGGCATCATGCCTTGTTTGCAGAGATTTCCCATTTTTTCTTTCTTCTCTTCTTGTTTCTGTAGCATTCATTTTAATGGTGTTTCTTGGTGCGGTGATCAGTTTTTCTGTTTTAATTTATATTTTTTCCATATCTTTTTGTCACAATATTTCTATACTTACCAGCCCTCTTCTCCCTTCATCCCTTTCACATAGAATGAGTATTATCTTTCAGATGTAGTGTATTGTGCTTGGTCATTAGTTTTTTCAAGTTACTAGTCAAGCTGCCTAAGTTCTTTTGTCCTAAGTATCTCATTAGTGTTACTGCCCAGGTGTTTATTCTTTTAACTAGATTCTCACCATATAATTACGTTTCTAAGATTTTTCTTGTTCGTCTCAAGTATTCTTTTCCAATCTTCTCTTTCATTTCTGCTGAATTTAGTCGTGTCTGCTTTCAGAACTCCAGATATTTATAGCTATCATCTTTGCCAAGCACCCTCGCCTGCTTTTCGTTAGGCAGTTCCATGTCCTCTGATGTCTCTAATCTCTCCTATTTCATCTCTAACATATTTTCCCATTTTAACGAACTGATTGAATATTCTGGTCGTGTTTATCAGCTTCTCTAGTTCATTTTTAATTCTTGCAAACATTTTGTTTCAAGTCATCCATATACATGAGGTGGTTTATTTTTTTTTTTTCTGTGTTTGTAAACTTGTGTCCAGCATAAAATTTCCTGAATTTCTCATCTTGGGGAGACCTCATGTTCGGACAAGCTTCTGGGCTTGACCTTTACTCCTGATCTTAAATAGAACACATACATTAAATCTGTTGCCAAGGCCACTGAAAAAATGGTGGGATCTTTCTATCGATCCAGTAGATATCTAACTGCTGATGCAATTCTCTATCTATATAACAGCCAGGTACGTCCAAGGATGGAGTACTGTTGCCACATTTGGGCAGGAGCTGCTAGAAAGGACTTGTCCTACCTTGATAGAGTTCAAAATAGAGTTCATGGCCTCGTAGGAGATGTCCTTTTCTCTTCCCTGCAACCTCTTTCTCACAGAAGAGATGTTGCCAGTTTGTCTCTGCTTTATCGTTATTTTCATGGCAAGTGCTATGGTCCCCAACACTATCAATAATTTCCCCCACTCTTTATCAGTGCCTAAACCTAAATGCAGATTCCATAAGCAAAGCTTTTTTCTTAGAATTGCACGCCTATGGAATTGTCTTTCATTTTCCTGCTTTCCAGCTGACTACAATATGGTTGTCTTGAAGTCTAATGTAAACAAGTTTTTGATGAGCCGTTCCATATAAGTTAACAAATTTACCGAATTTCCATTACTAACGATTACCATATTGTCCAATTTCTACTGTACACTTTCTAACCCTTATCCTCGAGTGGCCTCTTGGCCTTGATAAGTGGTTATGCCTGTGTAAAAAAAAAATATGTTGTTGAATGGCATCATGGCTATGATAGACAGTAGTGGTAATAGAGTTTCCCTGGCAAATACCTCTCTTTATTCTTATCTCAGTCTGCTGTTGCTTGTAAGATTCTGTTGTAGGCTTTCTCATAATCAATCCATGCCATGACTATGTTCTTTTTTTTTTTTTTGCTTTTTGCCACCTTTAGAATCTTTTGATTCATTCATGACTGGTCATCCATCCCTCTATTCCCTTTTTCAGTATCCTTTCTTTATCTTAGAATATAGTTCTGGTTTATCAAAAAAAAAGGTAGATTATTATCATCATTATTATTAACAAAATAGGTTATCGAAATAGATGCAGAGTATTGGAAATCTGAGGAGATTTGTCACTCAGACTCCAGGGAACACTACCGGTTATTATTAGTGAGAAATTACTAATGATGTCCTGTGCGAGTACTCCTAGTGAGTTTAAAACAAAGAAAACATCAACAGCAGCAATAATAATAATGATAATCAGCGGGAAATCAATGGTAAGCGGCTGTTGCGATGATGCAAATTTATTTGCAAATGCTATCGGAGGTGGAGAGAGCTGGACGTCTGAGGAGACTTGTTGTCACTCAACTTCCAGAGAACACCACAGGTTTCCAATCAGATCGTTTGTTTACTTGTGTGAAAGCTCCATGTGAGCCAATAATAATGATAATAATAATAATAATAATAATAATAATAATAATAATAATACCCTTTTATCATAGTGAGTCGATTAAAAAAAAACACTAAATGAATTTTCAACTTCAAAAAATAAATTTTTACATAGTAGAGTGCAAGTAAGTTGTGATTAACTTAGCTAGTATTAATTTTGAAAAATTTTACCAAGAGACGGGTGGCGTGAGGAAGCGAGGGCAACAGGTCAAACTCCCTAGATATGACAAAGCCAAAGGATATGAAAATAAGATGATGTGTTTTTAAGGGAGAAAAAACTAAAGGTTGGTTTGAGTTCAGTCTCTTCGTTGGAAGCAAGCAACCAGGATGCTTTCAATAATGTAAAAATAATTTCAGCTGAATGTTACCCTGAGTGTCTGTCTGTCTGCATCTCTCATTTATCAAGTTAGAAAACTAAGTTAAGAAGGAAATAATTTTACTTATGTAGTCTCTTTCTCTCCAATAAAACCCCCAAGAAAGTAAAAGTCTCCTTTCTGTCTTTCATGCACAAGAAGTTTATTCCTCTAAGTTAAAAAGATAAGACAATCGACAGCCACTAGACGACGCAGCCATACATGTAACGGTGAAGAAAAAGAGTGACAATGTAGAGCACAGAAAGACCAGCACATACGCATGCACACATGTATTTATATAAAGACATGGTTTATTTGGTTTCTTGATTGCTCATGAGTGAAAACATGACAAAATCTCATAACAATAAAAGTAATCTCTCATACCATCTCACTCCATCCTCCATTACACCAGACAAATGCATTGTGAGTCCCTTGTTAATTGCTTGACGTAATTCTTGTAACTCTTGCTTTTCTTATTTTGTTCTTTAGTTCTCATATTCCATGAGCACTGTTTCTGACAAAGAGGGAAGAATTGCTGCTTTCTGGGTCAGAATCTATTCCATCGGACACTTACTGTTAACAACTTCTTGACCTTGAAGTAGTTTTTTTTTTTTTTTTAGCTCCTTACATCACGTGGCTTTATTCCTTGCCTCGAGTGATTTACATTAAAAAAAAAAAAAAAAAAAAGCACTCGTAATTATGAATAATTCCTGTTCACATTGGGAGCAGAATGTTAGACTTGTTCACCCATCATAAAAAAGAAGAGAACGATTCAAAAACTAAAGAAACAAAGGATTTTTCTTCTTTTTAATCAGGCATGAATTAATGAAATAACTAGATGTGATGGTTAGTATTGTGTCACGTTTTCACATACGAGGTATTAATAGATAAAATAAAAGTCCTTTTAACATATGAGGTACCTTCAATAAGTTTCCAGATTTTTTGTACAAACATTTAAAATTGTCGTAGACTCCTGAAAATTCAATAAGTTATTGCTATACATCTTATGATATAACTGACCAATTTTTATGATTTCGGGTTCAAATGAACAGCTACAGCAGGAACTGCAATAAACTCTGCTAAAGCCTGATTGCCACACCTGGTGAATTTCAAAGATACAATCTGGATGTGTGGACACTTTAGAAGAACGATATGAAATAAACTTTTGCTTTAAATTTAAAAGAATGGTAAACATATGAAATGCTTCAGACTGCTTTTGGACAGTCTAGCATGAATTGAGCATCAGTTTTTGAGAGGCATAAGAGATTCAAGGAAGGCAGGAAGTCTGTGAATAATTATGAGAGGAGTAGGAGAAGTAAGGAAGTAAGAACACCAGAATTGATTGGTCAAATAAAGAATTTCATGGATAAAAACCGTTGTGTATGTATAGAGACAATAAATGCACAGTTTGATGTCAGTGTGGGAACTGTACATACAATTATTTGTAAGGAACTGAAAATGTGGAAAATGTGCACAAAGTTTGTCCCAGAGGTGCTCAGAAAAGATTAGACTATTTGACCAAGATGGCCATCGACAGTTCCTCACTCTCCCTATAGTTCAGACCTTGCTCCCTGTAACTTCTGGTTTTCTCCAAGCTCAAAGATGTTTGCTGAGTTTCTTCAAGGTTTTATTGGGAAGAATGAACTGAAGGAGAGGGAAAGAAATAAAAGTTAGCATTTAGTTAAGAACTTCTTAATTTGCTTTCTTAATTGAGCGATGTAACAGACAGAGGCATTTGTAACATTCACTGAAATCATGAGTTTTCTACATCGTCTGGCCATTTCTTGGTTACAGAATTTGCTAAAGAGAATGGATTGAAAAACATTTGTTTCTCTCACTCAAAGACAGGACGTCATCATATCTTCGTATCGTTTGACTATGTTTTGTTCACGGAGTTTGACCTCTTACCTCTGTCTTGCCACCCATCTTTCGTTCAACCCTAAGAACGATTCGCTTTTACAGATCTGTGCTATCCTGATGTGACGTGACTGTCCCAGACTCCTGAAATGCTTGAAAAGCCAGCAGATATGATTTCTTATTCTTCGATTATCGTTGGTGTATCCGGGCGATGGCAAAAGACCTTGCTGAGAGAAAGACTGGATTGTGATTTTCATTGTTACAATGTTTCGTTGACAATATCATTTTTTTTTGTAAATTGTACTCCAAAAATGGAATGACTCAGGGTTCGAGACTAAAGATGTTTATAGTTTGAGTACAGGTGCACACGGGGCCCAAGAAAACCTCCCCTGGAGGGGGGGCGGGGCGTAACTGGATACAATTGGTCCAGGAAATGGCTCCGGTCTCCACCCTTCCATGAGTATATGAATGATCCCAGAAGTGAAACTGGCAGTTGAACTGAAGTTTGGAGCAGAGTCGAGTACAGTTGAAGAGTCGCCACACACCTCTCTTCCCACATCATCCCACCTCAATACCAAGAGAAATCAACCTATTGATTCAGCGAAGTCTGTCAAAATCAACATTGAACTACGGACAATTGTATATAACTATATATTTGTATAATCAATAGAATAGAACACCAAAGTTTTTTTTCTTTCTTTTGTGTGCATGAAACTGCTTTCCTTCTAGCAGGACAGATCGACAAAGTGGCAACATATCAACCTGATCGCAAAATTAAGACCAACCAAATCGATTGACAGGTCCTGCCACACTAAGACACCTTGCTGACCTACGAAGGATGGATCACACTGACATGAACTAAGAGTGACCCTTGTCAAAATTTACTAGCCAACTTAATCACTACTTAGTAGCATAAGGTCCCAAATATGTAACAGTTGTTCTTACTTTCATTATTATTGACTTTATTCCTATGGTTAGCTTAGTTATTAGTATTGTACCTATTTACTATGCCTCCCCACGGGACAGAGTTAGACACCAGGGTCGTTTTTTATTGTGGAAATCAATTATTCGTACAATCGTCATAACTTTTATCATAAGTATCTCTATCTCCACTTTGTCTGTGTGCCTATGAGTTTGTTCCCTACAGAGGAAAACGGCTGGGACGATTTTTATGAAATTTCACACAAAAGCACTTTATGTGTCTGGCAGTGTTATTAGGTAAGTTTTAAATTGAAATGTCTTTGATAAGTATCGATAATCAAGATAATCTGATGAAAGAAGGAACAAGCGATTTTCACCAGAGTTTACCCCTTACACAGCCTAACATCACGTATTTGAGAAGTTTTATTACCACACAAGCAGTAAGGCCAGGCATATAAAATCAACAGTAGGTTCTTTGATATGACAGAAGTGTGTTTGAAATGAATGTTTCTGTTTAAAGCATGATTGAAGCATGATACTTGACTTTTACGTTTTAAACTTTAATGTGACAGTTCGCAATACATTGTAGTCTACATTGCAATAATAGGTCCCCAATTATAGAAATAAATTGATTTGATTAAAAATTGGCCGATTTCACTGATTTCGATGGCAATAAAAATATGGGAGTGTAGAACATTTGTTAATCATCATTCAATTCCGGGCAACGTCAGGTCTCTCTGCTAGTCATTACTATTTCTATTATTAAGATTACCTTGAAGTTTGGTGTAATTGGTGTATAGTTTGGTGAATATATGGCTCTGTCCCGGCGGTGCTATTAAAAAAATGCTCTGCCGAGGTTGCTCCAGTTCTGTCCAAACTTTACAATAAATGCCTTAACGAATCTTGTTTTCCCAACAAAACCGCCTCTGTGGTACCAGTCTTCAAGAATTCTGGTGAAAGAACTGACCCACTAAATTATCGCCCCATTAGCCTCCTCCCGCTTTTCGCCAAAATATTTGAGTCCTTCAAGCCCTAGTCCAGCACCTAACAGCTGCTAAACTCCTGACTGACAAACAATATGGATTCAGGCAAGCCTGTTCAACAGCAGATATTTTAACTGTAGTTTCTGAATGTATATACCGTTCATTGGATAAAACAGGGGAGGGTAGAGCGGTGGCCCTTGATATATCTAAGGCTTTTGACAGGGTATGGCATGATGGTCTTCTAAGGAAAATTAGATCATATGGAATCACTGGAAGAACTCATAATGTAATTAAATCCTTCTTAAGTAATAGAAAAATCAAAGTTGTCCTCGACGGTCGTACATCCAAACAATATGACATAAATGCGGGAGTACCTCAGGGGTCTATCCTTGGACCTCTATTATTCCTGATATTCATAAACGACCTCCCTGATAAAATTGTTTCGGAGATGGGTATATTTGCTGATGACACCACTCTCTATAATTGATATGAGGGGAAAACAAATGAACACATATCCAAGGAAATGGCAGAAACACTAGAGGATGACCTTCAATCCGTAGTGGAATGGGGACAAAAATGGTTGGTCACATTCAATGCAGCTAAGACTAAGCTTGCTTCCTTCAATAACTACAAGAAACCTTCTCTACCACCAATAGCAATGGCCAAGAACACATTGCCTGAAAGTACTTCTTTTAAACTCCTCGGCCTAACATTTACAGGGAATATGAACTGGAATAGTTACATTGAGAGCATTGCCAGGGCTACTGCAAGGAAGGTTGGCTCCCTCTACCGTGCTAGAAAACTACTTATGCCTGACAGTATCCTATACCTCTATAAGGCAACCATTCGCCCATGTATGGAGTACTGTTGTCACATCTGGGCTGGTGCATCTGCTGCTTGTCTCTCGCTCCTGAACAGGGTTCAAAAGAGAGTCGCCAACCTGATAGGTCCTGAACTGTCATCTAGGCTTCAGCCTCTGTCCCATCGACGAGATGTTGCATCCCTCTGTCTGTTCTACAAATACTTTAATGGTGAATGCTCCAACGTAACTACCCCCGACAAACCCGACAAGCTACTAAGTCTCATCCCTTTACAGTAGAGATCCCTAGGTGCAAGAAAGCCTTTTACTCCAATAGTTTCTTCCCCAGAACTGTGGGTCTTTGGAACTCCCTTCCGGGATTCTGCTTTCCCAACTGCAATGATATGCAGAAGTTCAAGTGTAATGTTAACAAACATCTTTCTACTCATCTCCCTTCATAATGACCCCGCTAATTAAGTCCCTGATAGTAGCCCCCTGCTTCAAAGTGGCACTGTGCCTTGTTTGGGGTGAAAATTGAATTTTCAAAAAAAAAAAAAAAAAAAAAAAAAAAATAGTGAAATTGAAATAAGAAAATTGTGCGAATTTGCTTTGTTCCATCTTGCATTCAACATCTTAAAAAGAACACATAATCGTTTTAAAACGATTGTCATTTAAACGATTAGATAGACTAAAAAATACTCTTTAAAGTTATATACAAAGTTACGATATTATAACGAAAACTTACTTGAAAATTCATAATTTGAAATCAAAATTAAACATTCCGCAAAAACTTTCTATTCAACCTAATGGTAAGCATTATAATTATCTCTTACAATTGTTATAATCTTTATCGTAAATTATTATCACTATCATTAATATTTCTATATTAAATCATGCACATAACTTTGGCTTCAAGCCAGTTAAGCTTGAAGCTTTCTGTGCATTTGTTTGTTTCCCCAAGATATTAGGGAACACCAGCTCTCTACAAAAAAAGTGTTTTTTTTTTTGCTCAACACACACCTCCAAACACCCAGGCTAGTTCTTAATAATTTTCAGTCAAATATAACTCATGTAATTGAGTTAAAATGTTTTGATTAGGATTTTTCGAAAGCATGGATAATTCACTAGCCTTAAATTATCGACTCAAGCTACTGAGTCCCCTTTGTCTTACAAAGACTCTTCAAATATTAAGAAACATTGTGTTTTTTTATCTTTGCAAAATTCCATTCTAAACATAAAGTATCTCTTTTGTGAACATGTTTTGGAACTCAAAAGCCTACGCACTTTGTTGCTAACAGAAACACATACAGACAGGATGTCCAAAAAGTCACGAAAGGGTTGAAAATCTTTGTCATTTTACCATTAATGTTTATTTTTTTCTCTATTTCAGATATTTTGCAGATAATATTTTGGAAATTAATGATGCATAAGTATAGCATTGAACGACGTACGCAAGTTGTGAAATTGTTTTTATCAAAATCAGAGGTCAATTGTTTTAACATATAGAGCTTATCGACAGCATTTTCATGTAATAGCCCAAGTCACAACACAAGTGGAAACAAACCCCAAACCCTGCAAGAATTGAAGGAAAACATGAGAAACGAAATAAGAAAGTTAAATTGCTATCCAGAGATTCTGCAATCTGTCATGAATAATGTTTTGGAAAGAGCACAAATATGCGAAGCTGAAAAGGGGTAACATTTAAAAGATTATTTTTCATAAATAAAGATTGTTTGAATTTTGCATTTTTCATCAAAAACAAGGTATAGATCTTGCTCGATATCTCAGTGAATCCTGCTTGCTCGATAAGGACTCTCAAAATATTATCATTCTAACATTATCACTTAATTTGCTTCAGTTTGTGTTTATCCGCTACACCTCTGCATTGTATTAACTTCTATAAATTTAAATTTCCACTTATATACACACCAAACAATGCTTCAAGCAAACTATATTAACATTTTATCATTAAGGCTGTGTTTAAAACTAACATTGCATATCCATATTCTCATATTAACATTCTGTTTTCCAATCTGTAAACTTCCACTTTAGACCTATATAAAATACGAGCAGGGAGACTTGATGTTACCCGGGATTGAATGAGGATCAACAAATATTCCAAATTTTTTTTATTGTCATTGAAATTGGTAAAATCATGTATTTGTCAATTACATTGATTAATTGTGTGCTCTAGTCTGTGACCTATTGCAGTTCACTGGGAGGAAGCTCACATCTCCCCAGAGTAACTTAGTCCACAATGCATTCTAATCTATATTGCACTGTAGAGAATCTACTGTTGATTTTATAAAATTATTTGTTTATTCGCTTGAATTCATATTTATAATGCAAAAGTCAGGTATCATGGTTCAGTTGTGCCCTAAACAGAAACATTCATTTCAAACGCCCCTGTCTTATCTAAGAACCTACTGTCAATTTTATATGGCGGGTCCTTCGTCTTGTGCAGTAATAAAGCTTCTCAAATGCACTTGTGATGTTAGACTGCATAAAGGTGTTAACTTTGGTCAAAATCAAACTGTTCCTTCTTTAATGGGATTTTTTTGATTATCAATACTTATCAGAGGCATTCTGATACAAAACCTACCTAAGAACACTCTCAAACACATAAGGAACATTTGTGTGAAATTAAAAAAAAACTCGACCAAGCTGTTTTGGAGTCTATAGGGAACAAACTCATGCACAAAGTGCCTTTTGTAGAAATCCCTTCTGCTATTTAATT
This sequence comes from Euprymna scolopes, assembly GCF_053919585.1. Classification (NCBI taxonomy): domain Eukaryota; kingdom Metazoa; phylum Mollusca; class Cephalopoda; order Sepiida; family Sepiolidae; genus Euprymna; species Euprymna scolopes. The sequence goes on from NC_136483.1 coordinate 165,839,444, forward strand.
CATTATTTTCTTTGTATTTATTGTATAACGTTATTTATTGTATAACGTTATATATTGTATAACGTTATTTATTGTATAACGTTATTTATTGTATAACGTTATTTATTATAAAACGTTATTTATTGTATAGCATTATTTATTATAAAACATTATTTATTATAAAACATTATTTATTGTATAACGTTATTTATTGTATAACGTTATTTATTGTAAAACGTTGTTTAGTGTATAACATTATTTATTGTAAAACGTTATTTATTGTATAACATTATTTATTGTAAAACGTTATTTATTGTAAAACATTATTTATTGTAAAACGTTATTTATTGTATAGCATTATTTATTGTATAGCATTATTTATTGTATAACGTTATTTATTGTATAACATTTATTGTAAAACATTATTTATTGTATAACATTATTTATTGTAAAACGTTATTTATTGTATAGCATTATTTATTGTATAACGTTATTTATTGTATAACATTTATTGTAAAACATTATTTATTGTAAAACGTTATTTATTGTATAACGTTATTTATTGTATAACGTTATTTATTGTATAACGTTATTATAGAACGTTATTTATTTTATAACATTTATTGTATAACATTATTATAGAACGTTATTTATTTTATAACATTTATTGTATAACATTATTTATTGTATAACGTTATTTATTGTATAACGTTTATAGTAAAACATTTATTGTATAACGTTATTCATTATAAAACTTTATTTATTGTATAACATTATTTATTGTATAACATTATTGTAAAACGTTATTTACTGTATAACATTATTTATTGTAAAACGTTATTTATTGTATAACATTATTTATTGTAAAACGTTATTTTAAAACATTATTTATTGTATAACATTATTGTAAAACGTTATTTATTGTAAAACATTATTTATTGTATAACATTATTTATTGTATAACGTTATTTATTGTATAACGTTATTTATTATAAAACGTTATTTTAAAACATTATTTATTGTATAACATTATTTATTGTAAAACGTTATTATTGTATAACATTATTTATTGTATAACGTTATTTATTGTATAACATTATTTATTGTATAACATTATTTATTGTATAACGTTATTTATTGCAAAACGTTATTTTAAAACATTATTTATTGTATAATATTTCTATCTTTTACATTTGAATCATACCTAAAAAAAAGTTTTCATTAAGAATGTTTCTTTAAAAAAGGTTTTCCTGAAAACGAGAACCTTCAAAAAGGATCTCTAAAGGTCTACATATTTTCAGGGAAATGATGAAGATGAGACACCGATATTTTACCAGCAGAAAATCATTGGTAACGACTGGTACAGAACTCCAAGTGAGTTGAAAATAATGATAATATAAAGCTGCAAAAATATTTCATCAAAAATTTTACTGAAGCAAAACAAAATCAGAGCAAATTTTCTTTCATTTCATGTGTTGAAAAGCAAACAAAAATAATTAAATGGAATGCGATCAAAGTTTCAATTGAAGCAGCAGCAGCCACGGAGTATTATGTCTCATCAAGCATCAATCGGAATCCGATACATTTCCTCCAATCTGATGTCAGGAGATAAATCATCATCAAATGTGGCCGTTGAATCAGCCGTCGACATCTTGAGACTCATGCTGTCTAAAGAACAGAGCGCCATCTGCAGGCAACTGTAAGGAACGTCGGGGCTGTCCTCAAATAGCGGCTCTGTCACAGTTCCTGCTGCGGTTTTCTGGGCGGAAGAGGGTAAGAGAGTCTTCCCTTGGTTTGTAGAGTCCATCAGTTCTCGGATGAGACCCAAAAGGGAAATATTTCTGGAAAGAAAATATAACGGAATTTAGTTGAACAATTTTTTATGCTTGTTTATATTGCCGATCTTTTAAACCAACGCATTTCAGGTGAAAACATTATTCCATACTGACGTGTCATGGTGAAATTAGTATAAATACGAAAATTTACAAAAAATGATCCAGTAGATGATGTGCTAGAAGTAATTAAAAACTCAGCCACAATTAAATTCCCAATTTAAAGATGGCGGACTCTTAAGTTAAGTCAATTTAAGTTCAGAGTTATCGCCCTTTTTTTGTCATCGTGAATTGGTTACAAAGCCTTCCACATTAAAACATACGATAAAACTAAATAATTAGATAAATTCTATTTTGACTGATAATTATTTTTCTACTGGATCATTTTTTTCTGTAATTTTTTTTTACTTCAGAGAACCTCACAATTTTTTTCAAAGAGAAATCTTTGATGATGCCCTGTGTTACTACTCCTATTGAGTAAATAATAATAAACTCAATCATGTGATTCAATTCTATATATCCAGACCATCGAGAATGTGTGTATGTGTGGGGGGTGGTCTCAAGCGTGAAAAAGGGTGAAAAACAGAGATGATGCAACAGAGCACATATGAAAATATCAGCAGCAGCAAATGATAGATGGCATGTGATTGTATTAGAAGCCGGTGCAGCGTTTGAATGTGTATGCAAATTGGTAAGTGTGCTTGGGCTTGCACCTGAAGAAAATGAAAAAAAAAAAAAAGGACACCATGTGGTCGAAAAGAAAAAAGTCGATGCCGAACGAGACGGACTTGTAAAGTAAAGGTGAGTATGGTCCGACTGTGACCGGTGTGCAGTCAGAAGAAAGGTTAGAGACTTTTAAACTTGCGTTGTGATGGTGAGAAAGAAAAATGGTAATAAATGACTTTTGCTGACTCAGATTTGTTTGTTTTTATTTGACAGTGCTGGATGGCATGGAGGTCTGAGAAAGGTTCAAACTATAATGAACATGATTCAAGCATAACGGCCATGTTACATTGGAGTAAATGCTTAAGATGTGAAGAGGTCAAAATAACTATATTAATCAGTGTTTCCTTGTTGAAACCTTTTTTTTCTAAAACTTAGCATGATTTGAATAAGTGAATCTTTAATCTCTCGGCAACATAAAAAAAAAAAATGAATAAAAATAGCAAGGCTTACCCACTGACACTTAACAATCCACTCAAGTCTGCCATGTATTTATCGAGAATGTTTTCCTGGAAAAAAAAAAAATTATAAAATAATAAAATCAGATCTTACAATCAATTGTGATTTATTTTGTACTAGCGGAGGTACCCGGCATTACCTGGATGTGTCGAGTAAGGAAGCCTGAAAAAAAAAAAGTAGGCAGCCCAAGTGGAGAGAGGTGTTAAAAAGAAAAGTGGTAGTAGGCAGGCAGACTTGAACCCGTAACGTGAAGGAGGAAAAGAAGGAAAAAACATGTGACGTCTTTGCCGATGTGTCCATGGCAAAACCAAAAGTCGCGAATGTTGAAATTAAGCGTAGTCAATCAAAAAGAAGACACTGACTTGCTAAAATGTTGGTGAAAAAAGTTACCCCTCCTTGTATAAAACTGCTCAGTTGAGGGTGAAGAAATGAATATTTTTGGCCAATTTTTTTATATTTGTTGTCCGAAGGATCAAGCTTGAAAATGATACGAATCTCATGAGTATCTGTCCCATATATCAAAAGCTTTTGTGAGACATACAAACACAAATTTTGCCTTTTATATATTAGACTAGCAGGGCAGGGGTTACCCGGCGATGCCCGGGTGTCTTGAGGTAAATCAAAACTCGGGGAGGGGGGGGGGTAAATAATAATAAAAAAATGTTTTGGTAGGTGAGTATGAGAATCGAACCCGTACCCTTGAGTTGGAAATTAATGTGTGAAAAAAAAAAAAAAGTGCGATGTTACCATTGGGCCACCGCGACATACAGCGTAGACGTGTTTGAATTTATTTATCTAACTATAAAAACAGGCGTGCGTGATAAAAGTTAACTTTGCTGCTTCCATTTGACCTAATTAAGAAGGTCAAATAGAAGTCACGCAGTGTCAGCGTCTGAGTTTGTTTATCGAAATTTGACTGTCTGATATACAAGATTGATCAAAGCTGATTGCTTCTGGACATTTTTCCCGGTGCAATGCCGCGAACACATCCGTTTGAGTGTAGTTTCACTTTATACTAAAAACCCCAATCAACATGCGAGAAGCCAAAATAGCAATAATTTTGTAAAAATCGACATAAATAAATCTATACACTACGCGCTTTCCTAATTCCTAGATATTATTATATAGGACCTATATACACAGTTTTAAGCGATAGTAACGACCCCGGGAGCGTGTGCTCGAAAAGCCTTTTGAAGACATATACGAAATGGTCACACACATTTTGCCTTTTATATATATAGACTAGCGGGGGGGGGTACCCAGCGTTGCCCCGGCGTTTGTAGGTGTGTATATGGGGGGGGGGTTTAATTAATAACCCTGCTTAAATATTATAAAAAAGACGATGTAAAAAAAACAAAACAACACTAAAACGGAAAAAAAGATGGCATAAATAAACCTGTGTATTGGGGAGGGGTAAACTAAAGAATAAGCGAAGTAATAAAAAAAAACGTTGCCCGGGTGTTTAAAGGTGTAAAAGAAAAAAAAGCAGTTTTGGTCGGGAAGAGGGATTGAAACCGGAAGCCTTGACGCAGAAGTGGAAACCAAAGCCAACTACTTAACCGTCTCGACCACGAGTGAGAGTAATTGGTTAGCGTGTTAAGTTAAGGCTTATAAAGCTAGTAAAAGAGGTTTGATTGACAGGTTCTCGCGGGATCGTTATTTTTAGTTTTCACTTCCCCCAGATGATGGTGGGAAGGGGGGAAAGCAGCGCGAAAGCCGAGAACACAACGTTTTAATTTAATTTCACTGTATTTATACTAAAATGCAGGACAAACAGGGGACAGAGCGAAATAGCGCGAATCTCATAAAAGTCGACGTAAATAAATCTAGAGACGACCCGCATTCCCAAATCCTAGATATTATGATATAGGGGGTATATAAACAGTTTTAAGCGATAGTAACGACCCTGAGAGCGCATGCGAAAGAAGCCTTTGCGAGACATACACAAAATGGTCACACACATTTTGCCTTTTATATATATAGACTAGCGGGGGAGTACCCGGCATTGCCCGGGTGTTTGTAGGTGTTTATGGTGGGGGGGGGGGAGGTAAACTAAAGAATAAGTGAAGTAAAAAAAAACAAAAAAAAAAAAAACAAAAAAAACGTTGCCCGGGTGTTTAAAGATGTAAAAGAAAAAAAAAATAGTTTTGGTCGGGAGGCGGGATTGAACTCGGAAGCTTTGACGCGGAGGTGAAGCAAACGCCAACCACTTAATTGTCTAGGCAAGGGGTAAGAGGATTAGAGTGTTAAAATAAGGCTTATAAAGCGAATGAAAGAGGTTTGATTGACAGATAGACGCTAAATGAGGTCATCGCAGGAGCGTTATGAGATGACGTTGCAGTATTTTATTTAATGCGGGACAGCTTTTTTGGGTTTGTTTACTTTGTTTCAATGCAGGGCAGTTTTCGCTTTACCAAGATGATGGTGGGGGGGGGGAACGGCTCCCCAAAATGAAAGGGGATTAGCAATTGTTTGATATAAGGAGTTTAGCCCCACATTTATCAAAGCTGATTGCTTGTGGACGTTCCCGGCGCGATACCGTGAACAGTGTTAGCTTTGAACTAGTTTTGCTTTTTATACGAAAAAACCGAATCAACACGTGAGAAGCCAAAATAGCAATAATTTTGTAAAAGTCGCTGTAGATAAATCTAGACGCTACATGCATTCCCAAATCCTAGATATTATTATATAGGGGGTATATAAACAGTTTTAAGCGATAGTAACAACCCCGGGACAGTCGGCGAAAAAAGCCTTTGCGAGACATACACGAAATGGTCACACACATTTTTTGCCTTTTATATATATATACTAGCAGAAGATACCCGGCGTTGCCCAGGTGTTTGAAGGTGTGTGTGGTTTTGGATAAATCAAAACACCCGGGTGTTTGTGCCAGGGGGGTGGAGTTAAAATTAAAAAAAAAAAGTTTTGGTAGGTAAGTATGAAGGATCGAACCCGAACCCTTGAATCGAAGTTGGAAATTAAAGTGTGAAAAAAACGTGCGACATTAACCACTGGGCCATCACGAAATAGTAACGGGAACATGTTTGAATTTATTTATGTATTAAAACTTGGCAGGTGTGTAGACTTAATGAGGTCAACTTTGACTGCAGGGCAGTATTTTATTTACTGCGGGAAAGGATTTTTTTTTTTGTTTCCCCAAGATGTTGTTAGGAAACCAGTTCCCCATAAAAAGGGGATTGTCCAAATTGAATAGCAATTGTCTGATATAAGGCGAAACTCCACATTGATCAAAAGCTGATTGCTTTCGGACGTTTCCGGTGATCGCGACTGGAAAAATGACGCCAGAATTAGTTTTGCTTTTATTATACGAAACAGCTTAATGCACATGTGGCGATCAAAAAATGTTGAATATTTATCTTTTCAAAGTCAAGCAAATTAAATAAGTAGGCGAACTCTGTTGTTAACTCGTAGATTTTATCATTTAGACGTGATATAAAAAGTTTTCAGAAGAAGTGAGTTGACCGATCGTTTCTCGGAAAAAAGCCTTTTGCAGACATACACAAAAGGCGAACATACATACATTTTCGCTTTTATATTTATAGATTAAGGACATGACAAGGAATCATTTAACGGTGACCAACATTGTGAAATTGGATAAAAATTTGTGACTGGTCCAACATTGTCAGTTATTTCCATCCTTTTTTCTATATGAATGAATAAGAGGCAGGATAGATATAATGGCTATCGAAAAGATGTTGGTTACATTACATCCTCAAAAAACTGAACTGTCAAAGAAAATTCATGGATACTTTATTCTAGTGAAATTGGGATAAAGATTTTAATTTTCTCAGTTTAGAAGAATCTCATCTTCACTGACTGAGGATAGAACAGGTACTACACCTGAATCCCAGACCTAGTTTGGAAAATGGGTGGTATACTGCTAAGATAAATGCAATTTGAAAGAGGCCAAGGGCAATAAATTCAAAGTGCAGAATGGTTATCTTAGAAGGTATCTATTAGCAAGGAGAGGGTGACATTCACTTAACTAGCTAAGAGGCTGGGATCTGACAGAACCAGGAACTGCATGTGCTGATACTACACTTTGATCTCAACCTGGAAGCTTATTAAAGGGCTCAAGAGTATCTCAATATTTTTAACCCATTATGCTGGTTGGATGTCTCAATTTTATGGCATAATCAACCCTTATTGAGTTAATGCAAAAACATGATGCCTATAGGAAACATTGTTCCTGATAGTATAACAAGTGAAAATAAGATTTCTGATTCAGCCAATTCCGTAGTCTGTATCTTCATGCTTGAATCATTCTACCATTCTAGAAAGTATCTCACTCCTGATGCAATACTCTATCTATATAAGAGCCAAATATGTCTTGAGAACGAGTATTGTTGCCGCATCTGGGAACGAGCTGCTCAGGGAATCCTAGAGTACAAAACTATCTCCGAAATCTAGTGGGTGAGGGCCCTTTCACCTCCCCTTCCTCTTTCTCACAGAAGACTTGCTTTATCGTTATTTTCATGGCATGTGTTGGACTGAGCTTCTATCTTTGGTTCCTTTTCCTGCAAAACATTTGCAATAAATACTCGTCTAGCTGCAACAATTGTCAACAATTTCCCTTACTCTCTATCTGTGCTTTAAATCAACAAAAATTCCATGAGCAAAGTTTCTTTCCTGGAACTGTCTATGGAACACAATATCATAGTGCTGCTTCCCAGCTGACTATAACAAGATCATTTTCAAATTTAATGTAAATAAGTTCTTGCTGAGCCAGCCTCTTAAATAATCAAAACCTACCCAAGTTCCACCAATACTGATCATCATGGCAGTGTTGTCTCACAGTCTATCCGACACTCTTATCCACGAGTGGCTCTTGGGCCTTAATAAGTAATGGCCCTCAAGGCAAAAAAAAAAAAAAATCCATTACAGCAGTTGTCTCTCCATTCATCATACTAACCTGTGCATAAACTTAACACACACACACACACACACACACACACACACACACACACACACACACACACACAAGAGGTCACCCTGTTGAACCTTATCTCCCCCATGTAGATATTTGTATGGGAAGTTTATACAAATCCAGGTAGATGTTGACCTAACAAACAGATTATGGCTCCTTGGTCGATTGGGAATGGTTGCTTAGGAAATACTAAAAAAAAAAAAAAAAAAAAAAAAAAACTCGAATGCCTTGAATTCACTCCAAGAGATTGTGTTATCTCTGCAGGTGTTTCCACCCCAAGAGAAGATAAACAAAAAAACAAAAATCTTAGTCAAAGAAACACATGGCCTTGCCTTCCTGCAAAGAAAAAAGAAGAAAAAAAAAGGAAAGGCAAAACACACATTGGCTAAATGACTGCAAATAGGAGGCGCCTTACATGTTTGATCATTGTAAAGGGTGGGTGAGGGGAACAAAGAAGGAAGTGATAAAAAATAGGAGGCCAGGAATGCCTTGGCTTATTGGTGGCAGATCAAGGTTTAAAAACAAACCAAAAATCTTGTCAACAAATTTCAATCTTTATTAAAGACTCCCCCATTCCCACTGAATCTTTATAATTATATTTGTGTTCACATTTATCAATAATTGGTTCTTATCCAGCATTCCACTTGTATTAAAAAAAGAAAATCTGCATAATGTACATACCCATGACAAAAATAAAATGTCATATTCCAAAAATTAGGTAAATATTGATCAAGCAATTTTATTTTTAACTGAGAAAATCAAATTTTATGAGTAAGTGAGGATGAACTGCTTCACATCACTATCTTGAAGAAACCGTGGGATATAACTCAACAACAATTCAAACTTGTGTGAACAGCCTTGTTAATACCTAAGCTTTCTCATTAATCAATTTAAATCCTTTAAAAAATTATTTTATTTATAAAAATACAACTACTTGATCAATTAGCCCGACTTTTGGGATATAATCATTTCATTCTGTCAGGAGTACATAAGTACATACATTTGTCCATACTTTTATTTTTGAATACAGAGGAAATTATGGACAACTATTCAAGTATTATATATCATTAGGAGTAGTGCAGACATTGTTTAAAACGATTTTTTTTTGTTATATGCATATATAAATAGGAAACCATAACAAGGTGTTTGTTAAAACAAATTTTATTTATTTTAATTTAAGCTTTCAAAAATATGTTTTTTTCTTTGTCAAATGTGAAAGCGGACTTCCTGGTGTAATAAAGAACAATCCAATTATGTCTCATAGCATGGCTATCACAATTTGAATTAGGAGTAGTGTAGACATTTTAAAAAAAAAAACATTGTTTCGTAAAGGTATCTTTATATAGAAAACCGTAAAGTTATGTTAAATAAAATTTATTAAAATCGATTTATTTTAACACAATGTTACAGTTATATATATATATATATATATATATAAAACAAAGTTATCTTGTCATATTTTCAAAGTCACACCCAAGTAGCATTTGAGCTTGCACATCAAACCTTATTACTGATTAGCCAAAAAAAGAACTTGAATACCTACTAGACATTATCTTCGAGTGTCTAAGGTCTCTCTGTACAGGGCTTTGTCGAGGCAACCTGGCATGAGAATACTTTTCCTGAAAATAAACCCTGACCAAATATTCAAAATAACATAGTATTTGCAGCACCAATAAGATCTCCTCGGTATAGCTAACCATCACTGGCTTTTATGAGAAATGGTACACCTTCTCAGAGTTATATTACTTCAAGTGACAGCATGAAGCTGGATACTCCACCAGACTAGATGGATTCTTGTCCTAGAATCCAGTAAAACCAAGATACCACAAGAAAGGTATGCCATAACCTATTTAAATGGTCAATTAGAAAGAGGAAAATATGTTCTTAACTTCTTTACTCAGTGTTTGTGATATAAAGGAGAACTTCAATGGAATATTTGAATATTTATGTGTTTCACATCGAGATCAAGTGTTAGTCTCAAAAAGGGAGCTCGTCGACTTCTGAGAACTTTGACTGAAATAAAATGAAACAAATTAACAAAATTTTATTTATTATTGCTATATCGTGTTATTGACAATATAATTTTTTTTTAGTTTACTTAAATTACTTCGTCTGGCTCAGACAATGGATAATATGAAATAATTTTAAACGTTGACCTAAAAATAAAATGAAAGTTTTTAGTGGACGCACAAACACTCGCACAAACTTACAAACAAAGTGATGTTTGAGATTTATCTAATAGACTAGCCGGGATGCCCGGCGTTGCACGGGTGTTTAAAGATGTGTGTGTTGAACAAAAACAAAAGTGGTAGTAGGCAGGCTCGAACCTATATTGCGAAGGAGGAAAAGAATATGAAAAAAAAAAAAAGTGACGTTTTGCCGTTGCATCCATCACCAAACAGAAAGTAGAAAAGGTTTAAATTAAGGCTAGTCAATCGAAAAGAGAGGATTTTGAAAATATCAGCGAAAAAAGAAACCCTCCCTTGTAGAAAAGTGCCCAGTTGATAGGAAAAGGAATTAATGTTTATAGCCAATTTTTCGATATTTGTCGTCCAAAGGGTTGAGCTTCAAAATAATACTGATCTCGTGAAAATCAATCACCTCCGTCAAAAGTTTTAGGTAGACATACAAACATACCTACATACATTTAAACAGTCAAGTGAGATTTATATTATAGTTTAAATTTCATTCAAATCGGACGTATATATTTTAAAGAATGCTCTTTCCTTATGAGTCGCTTAAAAATAGGGACATGTATGTATTTGGCATATCTCTATTCACAACCCAAATAAGATCTTGGTATTGCGAACCCACACTGGCTTTTACGAGGAATAAAATTTGATTAATTTGTAATTTGGGTAACGTTGAGATTTGGAACCATTTCCATGACCTTACCCAATCACCACTGCTAGACCTAAGGGACCGCAATGTGGGTCCTATTTAGTTTTTTTTTTTTTTGTAGCGAAGAGAGTAAAAGTGGTTGAAATCTTTTCATGAAAATTCAAATAATTTTTACAAAATTTTAACAGTGCATAATAGACAGCAATTAATAAATATTCCTCAAATTTCAGTTTCTTTGAAGTATTTTAAAGAATATTTTAAGGGTATAACTTATTTAAAAATTCGAATATTTCAGATTTGCTTCAAATTTTATCTATAATCACAAAACCCCAATTCAACAAGATTTACTGAATTTCAATTTCTTTAATTTTTAAAATGAAAATCATGTAATGGACTTTGATTAAAACTGGAATAAGAAATCTAGACATAAGGTTTAGTAGCATTATAGCTTGATTTTAATCTTTGTAAGGGAATGTAAAAGAAGTGCAAAGCAATTCTGTTCTGAGAAGTACTTTTACCATTCATGGGACAGATATTCTAATATATATATATATATATTAACTTTCACCATCTGAGGAAACAGACGAGATCTCTCATCTGCAAGAACAATTGTTATGAACCAAGTTAATGTTTTGAGGTTGTAAAATAAAAAACATTCAGCTCTACTAACGTATTGAGCATTTTGTATTCCTTTTTTACCACTTATACATCTAAGTATATATATATATAATCTACAGAAACATATACAGATGTATAAATAAACAAAACCAGTGTGTGTGTGTGTGTGTGTGCGCATATATATATGTGTGCGTGTGTATGCTAAAAATATGGATAAATAATCAAAAAAATAATTGGACAGGAAATTGAAATTTTTTGTCAGGTGTCAAGTCTTATTTATTTTTTGTCCCGACATTTCACTCATTCTGAACTGCCTCAGGAAAAAAAAATTGTAGAAATATCTTGGTCCTTAATGATGGTAGAAGAATGAGTCTAATCGGGGTTTGATATATTTCTAATCTTTGTCCCGAGACATCTAAAAAAACAGCAAAGTCAGAAAAATTATTATTTCACATAGAGATTTAAAATAATGATAAATAATTTGCCATCGCAGTTCTCCATTTGATAAAGAATTAGTTCATTGCTAATTGTACTAAGGAATGCAGAAGGGGCTGCCCAGGCATATTTTAGTGAAGTGTTGCCCTGGAATACTGAAGAATCCCAAAAACTTTTGCTTCCAACTATGAACCCATGTAAGTATTTTTACTAATTTTTTTCCTAAATAATAATCGACATTGCTGTTGTTATCCCTAGATGATGCAATATATTTGAAAGAAATACATAAATAACTAGTGAGATATTGCCTGGGAAGAAATCAGAGCCCCCCCCCCCTTCACGTTTGAAACGCATGTAAGTATATTTACTCCATTTTTTTTTTCTTTTTAACTATTTACATATATTAATTTTAGTGTTCGATAATTATCACATTTATTAATAATAATGAACATCCAAACTTCACATCATTTCATAAGTAATCAAAGAACGGCTTTCTTGTGAGCATCTCCACATTAATAGTAGCAAGAAATTTTTTTAGGAGTGGTGGGGCGAGGGATTGTAAATTTAAAATGACATTGAGGACATTGCAAAGGCTGCTGCAAAAAAGGTGGGTTCCCTCTATCATGCTAACCTGAGAGTATCCTGAACCCCTACAAAGCCACTATTCGTCCATGCATGGAGTATTGTTGCCACATCTGGGATGGTGCGTCTACGACGACTAGTCTCTCTCTCTTGGATAGGGTCCAAAAAAAAGTCTTCAACCTAATAGGTTCCACTTTGTCAATTAAGCTCCAACCCCTGTCCCATCACTGCAATGTTGCATCCTGTTCCTGCTTTACAAATATTTTAATGGAATGTGCTCTAATGAACTCATTGCACTCGTGCCCCCTTGACATACATATTCTCAACAAATCGACTCAGCAACAAAATCACACCCCTTTACTGTTGTCGCTAAATGTCAGAAAGTTTTCTATTCCAATAGTTTCTTCCCTCGAACAGCTAGATTTTGGAATTCCCTTCCTGCTATCTGCTATCTGCTTCCCTGACTGTACTGATATGCAGAAGTTTAAATGTAATGTCAACCAACATCTTGTTAAGCATAGTCCCAAATAGCAGCCCGTTATGTCCAAGTGGTGATATGTCTTGTTAGGAGTGAATGTGAGTAAAAAGGAAAAAAAACAAAACATTTTCTATGCACAAACACCCGAAGAAAAGTAATATTTTACAGGAATAAAAGTATTAGTAAATGAAGTAATTTTTAAAAAGTATTTATTTTTAGTAAGATAAGCATTTTATTAAAAGAGTAAATATTTTGTGCAAAATAAAAATTTTGAATAGCAAGTATGAATTAAAGTTAAAAAAAAATAAATAGAAATGACAAGTATAAACATGTATATTGAATTTAAATGTTTATATTGTTGCATAATTAAGAATTTACACTCTTATGAATGCACACACATAAGGACAATGATATTTTACTCATTCAAATAGTGTATATACACTAGAAGGAAGGTACTATTTTATATGATTAACTGTATTTTGTAAATAAAGTAATTTTTCTGAGTATTATATTATTCCTAAATGGTAACTGATTGACTTTCCTGTGTGAAATTACAATTTTGCTAGAAACAAACAGGTACGCAAGAAACAGTCAACAATGAATACAAATCTTTCCTCTTTTAATAATTTAAACTAAAAACCTAAGCATGCATGGTTTACAAATGATATCGAACAAAGTGTGAAAGAAACAAAGTGCGCATTGTTTTTTGTTATAAATATTTGATTCTTCTCCAGAAAGAAAACCATATCTAAGTGATTAATTGGAATTCGTAGACATTACAACATAAATTTCGCAAGTTTAAATTATGTTCAGTTATCTCATTTTTTATTAACTCGTTTTAAAATGGTTGGCAACAAAGCCATTCTTTGATTACACATAGAATTTGATTTTTTAGTTTAAAAATAAAACTACTGGATCAATTTACATGGTTTTTAGAATATGATATTTTCGTTTTATCATGAGTATGTACATCATACAAATTTTTTCTTTTCTTTTTTTTAAATATGGAAGGGGGGAATTCTGAACAAGAACCATACATTCTAAGAATGTTATTGTAAAAAAGATTGTAGATATTTTTGCACTACTTGTAATTTTAAATCAAAATTGGCAAACTTTTTTATAGGTACTTATACAGTATAAGAACTACTGTCAATATCATACAGGCAGTTTTATGGAAAATGCCAAAATATGGAACGCCTGAAGCCTAATACAAAAGATCATAAAGGAAACATTTATTTGCTATCATTGATTTGAAATAAAAAAAAAATCATGAAATTGATTTGAAATAAAAAAAATCATGAAATTGATTTGAAAAAAAAAATCTTGAAATTGATTTGAAAAAAAAAATCTTGAAATTGATTTGAAAAGAAAAAAAAAATCTTGAAATTGATTTGAAAAAAAAAAAATCATGAAATTGATTTGAAAAAAAAAAATCATGAAATTGATTTGAAAAAAAAAATCATGAAATTGATTTGAAAAAAAAAAAATCATGAAATTGATTTGAAAAAAAAAATCATGAAATTGATTTGAAAAAAAAAAAAAATCACGAAATTAATTTGAAAAAAAAAAATCTTGAAATTGATTTGAAAAAAAAAAAAATCATGAAATTGATTTGAAAAAAAAAATCATGAAATTGATTTGAAAAAAAAATCATGAAATTGATTTGAAAAAAAAAAAAATCTTGAAATTAATTTGAAAAAAAAAATCTTGAAATTGATTTGAAAAAAAAAATCATGAAATTGATTTGAAAAAAAAAAATCATGAAATTGATTTGAAAAAAAAAAAATCATGAAATTGATTTGAAAAAAAAAAAAAAAATCATGAAATTGATTTGAAAAAAAAAAAAAAAATCATGAAATTGATTTGAAAAAAAAAAAAATCATGAAATTGATTTTGAAAAAAAAAAAATCATGAAATTGATTTTGAAAAAAAAAAATCATGAAATTGATTTGAAAAAAAAAAAAAATCATGAAATTGATTTGAAAAAAAAAAAAAAAAAAAACTCATGAAAATAACAAAAATTAGAAGAAAAAAAATCATACAAAACTTTCAAAATCGTATTTTCTTTTTTAGTTTGAATTTGAATTTTCTTAAAGTTTCGTAAAATGGTGAGATAATTATTGAAGAATATTGTTTTTATTTTCAATTAATTTTCATTAGAATTGTGTTTTTTTTTTTTTTTTCAATTAAGCTTTGTACTGCTCGAAATAATAAAATTTGCATTGAAATAAATTGGCTAGCGTTTGCACAAAAAAAAACACAAAACTTTCATTCGGTATCTTCTGACATTTTCCATCAACCGATATGAAGCAACAAGACTTACATTATAATTAAAAATTCAATAACTTCTCAGGATTTGCGCTTTTTATATACTTATAAATCAATGCTCACATCCTCAGCGATCACCAAAGCAATACAACCAGAACAGAAGATGAAGGAGAAGAAAACCTTGGCATACAAGTGTTAGGGTCAGCAGTCAAGAAGGAGGATGTATGTAGTTTAGAAGTTATTATTTTAATGAAACATTTTTGATGTGCAAACAAATCTTTTCTGAACATTCAACATTTTTTTTTGAAGAATATCAATTTTGATGCTACCATTAAATTTTGGTGTTATTTTCATGGACAGCTTTTTTTTACTTGACAACAATGCTCTTACAACAACAGTTTTAGTTTACTGTCTAAATTTTTTCAGGTATATTTAGGATTCTCCTGGAAACAGGTGTTAGCCGAACTTTGCTTTAAAATTGATAAATCACAGTATGACATAACTTTGATTTGTCAATTTATTTATAAATCTATATACATAGATATAATCATCCACAGAATTTTGCTCTATCACAGATCGTCAGTGCAGCTAAATGAGCATTTATCCCAAGTCAGGAATCGAAGCTACAACCATCTAGTTGATAGTCAGCTATATACTGAGCTAAGAGATCAATGCTCGTAAATAATATCTACAAAGTCTTTATATAAACACTGACCACCACTTTTAAAGTTATCTATCCATTTATTTACAAAGAGCTTTTCATTACATTAAGTAAGCAGTGGACAATATCATTTAGCCCCAGTGTTCTACTCGAGAAGGGAGGGATATATATATATATACCCCGTGTATCACAAAAATGAGTACACCCCTCACATTTCTGTAGAAATTTAAATATATCTCTTCATGGGACAACACTGACAAAATGACACCTTGACACAATGAAAAGTAGTCTGTGCAGCTTATAGAAAAGAGTTAATTTATTTCCCCTCAAAATATAACCATGATAACCTAAACCCCTGCCAACAAGAGTAAGTATACTCCTAAAAAGATTTCAATTAAGTACTGCTTGTCATCTTCCTTTCAAAATGTCATGTGACTCATTAGTGTTACTAGGCCCATGTGTGCATAGGGTGAAGGTGTGTTCAAATTTGTAGTTCAGCTCTCACACTCTCTCATACTCGTCACCGAAAGTTCCAACATGGCACCACATGGAAAAGAACTTTCTGAGGATCTTAAAAGACGTATTGTTGCATTACATGAAGATGGCCCAGATTACAAGAAAATTGCCAACACCCTGAAATTGAGCTGCAGCACAATGGTTAAGATCATCCAGGGTTTTAAAAGAGCAGAGTCAACTCAGAACAGGCCTCGGATAGGTTGTCTAAAGAAACTGAGCGCACATACAGAGCATCACATCTAAATGCTTTCTTTGAAAGATTGGCATAGGAGTTCTATCAGCATTGCTGCAGACATTGAAGAGGTGGGGGCTGTTCAGCTTGTTAGTGCTTAGACTATACACCACCCTCTACATCAAATCGATGTGCATGATGTCACCTCAGGAGGAAGCCTTTTCTGAAGACGATACACAAGAAAGCTCGCAAACAGTTTGCCGAAGACATATCAACAGAACACATGGATTACTGGAACTATGTCCTATGGTTTGATGAGCTGAAGATTAATTTGTTTGGTTCTGATGGCTTCAAGCATGTGTGGCAGCAGCTGAGTGAGAGTACAAAGTTAAGTGTATCATACCTCCAGTAAAGCATGGTGGTGGGAATGTCATGGTCTGAGGCTGCATGAGTGTTGCAGGTGTTGGAGTTACATTTCATTGAGGGAAACATGAACTCCAACATGTACTGTGAAATACTGCAGCCGAGCATGATCCCCTCCCTCCAGAAACCGGGTTGCAGGGCAGTATTCCAACATTGCGATGATGCTAAACTCACCTCCAAGACAACCACTGTTTTACTGAAGAGGCAGAGGGTAAAATTGATGAACTGGCCAAGCATTTCTCCAGTCTTGAACCCAATAGAACATCTTTGGGGGATCCTCAACCTGAAGTGGAAGTGCGCAAAGTCTCAAATATCTGCCAGCTTTGCGACGTCATCATGGAGGAGTGGAAGAGCATTCCAGTGGCTACCTGTAAAGCTCTGGTAAACTCCATGCCCAGTAGAGTAAAGGCAGTTCTGGATCATGATGGTGGCCATACAAAATATTAACAGTTGACATGGTGTATGTTAATATTGACAATTTTCCCTAAGGAGTGCACTCACTTTTGTTGGTAGGGTTTAGGTTTTAATGGTTATATTTTGAGTAATTTTGAAGAAAAATAAATTGACTGTTATATAAGCTGCACACAGACTGCTTTTCATTGCATAAACGTGTTATTTTGTCAGTTTTTCCCCGTGAAGAAATATACTTAAATATCTGCAGAAATGTGAGGGGTGTACTCACTTTTGTGATACACTCTGTGCGTGTGTGTATATATATATATATATATATATATATATATATATATATATATGCAGCAGTAGGTGATATCATTTAATGACTGTGCTCCACCCAAGAAAGGAGGGGGAGGGGCTGTCTTTCCATCTAAATATAATAGCCATCTTGGGACGTTTCTTGTCTGAAAATGGAAAGAACATTTATCTTTTTATTGACGATGTTTACTAAAGACATACACACACACACAAATATATACCCGAAATATATACATACACACATATGTACAGATACACATATACACACATACATATTTCCTAAAATTTACATCTTAATATTTGATGGCTATAAAAAAACATCTGATTCAAGTAAGAACTCACCTTGGCAAGAGCCCTCAGCGTGAAATGGAGCAACTGTCTGAATAGTTGTTTGTCATCAATGCACTGTCGCAGGTGAGATAGGGCACTCTCCCAGTGGTCATAGGTGAGCAGGAGATCTTGACCTTTCAGGGCAGAGTGGCCACTTTCACTAGGGAAGAAACAAAGATAAACAAAAACATAATTCAATTAATCTATGTACATAAAACAGTAGATGCATGTATGTGTGCGTGTGTCTGTATGGAAATATTGAACAGATAAACTTTAAACTACTAGTCATATAAGACTGAAATTAACAGGAAATTGTAATCCTATATCAAGGGTTATCTTTGTTTGGATGAATGACATATAGAAATATGTTGGCAAACTGAAATGCAAAATGTTCATTTCAACTTGCCAACATATTTCTATTACTTTTGCGCATGCGTAAATTTATACATAGCTCAAAGTGGTTTAATTTTAAATCTTTCTTATCTATCTGTTGATAACTCAAACGGTAGGAAATGTGGCTGGAATGCTAAATGTTTCAGTTTCAATTCTAGCTGATGGTAACAAATCATTGTTTTTTTAAATCTTTTGAAATCACAATATATTAGGTACAATATCATATTCAATATAGAATTGGCTCTGTAATAATAATAATAAACAAAATCTGCATGAATTAAACAATAGGTAAGCATATTTTATGACAAGGCAAGGTCAGGCAAGGTCAAGCCCCCCCCCCCCCACTAGTTAATAAATAAAACACAATCAATTAAAGATCACACACACACCATATATATATATATATATATATATATTTTTTTTTTTTTTTTATTTTTTTTTTTTAATTACATTTTCACCCCAAACAAGGCACATTGCCACTTTGATGTAGGGGGATACTATAAAGGACATAAGCTACAGGGGTACTATGTAGGGAGTTGGGCAGCAAGATGTCTGTTCACATTACACTTGAGCTTCTGCATGTCAGTACAGTTGGGGAAGCAGGAACCCAGAAGGGAATTCCAAAGTCTAGCGGTTCTGAGGAAGAAACTACTGGAGTAGAAGACTCTCTTACATCTAGGGATCTCAACTGTAAAGGGGTGGGATTTTGCTGCTTATTAGGTTTGTCGAGGGTATTTACGTTGAGGGGGTACAAGTGCTTGCAGTTCTTTGGAGCATTCACCGTTAAAGTACTTGTAGAACAGGCAGAGGGACGCTACATTTTGTCGATGAGACAGAGGCTGAAGCTTAGATGACAGTTCAGGACCTATTAGGTTGGCGACTCTCTTTTGAACCTTGTCTAGGAGTGAGAGACTAGCAGCAGAAGCTACATATATATATATAAAGAACGTTGCTCGGAATTGGATGAGGAACACGATGTCCTGTATGACTATACTCCCAGCACCATATTACTGTTTACTGCCTTCTTCCCATTTCATTCTTTAATATAGTTTGGAGAAATTTATATTTTAGAAAACTCTTCAACACAACAAATAGCTAACTATTTATCTAACGTTTATCTTCGAAATCACAGGAATTACAGCCATTCATTAAACATAGCAGAAATATATAATCAGCTCAATAGAAGAGAAGTTAGATCTTCTAGAGCCAAAGTAAATAGGATGTAAATGAAATTAATCTATGATTATTTACATGTTCCAAGAATTCAAACAATAACAACTCAAATTTGCATACGATTGTTTCAGTGATGATATCAAGTTTATTAACACAATCTTCTCATCATGACGATTTTAGGTTTGGATGTTGCCCGGGATTTTTTAAGGAAATAATTAAATCTTTATATCATTAAATCATTATTTATATTATTAAATTATATTATTAATACATAATCTTCTCATTATGACGATTTTATGTTGCATGTTGCCCGGGACTTTTTAAGGAAATAATTTATGTCTTAGGCAAACTACATGAGTTTTTATTTGCTATGCACATTTCTTCCAATTTAAACAAGATGACTTGCTTTTGATATAAATTATGAATTTTTGGAGAACAAAAACCTCTCTAAATTAGAGTCATATATATATATATATATATATATATATATATATATATATATATATATATATATATATATATAATTATTGTATTTTCCTCGATTTAGCTCTGTTGAGCAAGGAACGAAACCTGGTTAGCTAATCTTTATTTGCATTTTTAAAATCATGTTGATAGGTCTGTATTTAGCCATTATTAAATTCTGTACCCCCCGAAAATTTAAAAAAAAAAAAAAAAAAAAAAAATATATATATATATATATATATATATATATGACACTAATTTGAGGTTTATTTGAGGATTGGTTTCTTCTGTGGAAAGCAACCATTTTTTAAGTCGCCTGATGAAGACTTCTGATGTTAACTTACCATTTGTCCAAAACATTAGCATGTCCAGTGTCGTGCTCGTGACCATGTAAATTTTTGTTATATTAATAAAAATATATCTTGCGCTTCTTTTATTGAGCACTCTTAATAACCTTGCTAAACTTATTAGTTATCAATCTTGAATCCCTTTAACCTAGAGTGTGTGTGTGTGTGTGTGTGTGTGTATATATATATATAACAGCATAATAATGTTGACACATCGATTCTCACCAGATCACCAAAGTTAAGCAATGGTATAACGATACCCGATACTGCACCGGGTGCACCGGGTGTCCTTAACCTCGTTGGATTCCACCCGATGTGGCAGGTGTCCTTTCGATCGTACATTGTCCCATCATAAATTGGCCTGTTGATCGTCTTTACCCACTGTGTTTTCATGGTGGGGTGCTTTGTCTCTCGATCGAATCATCTCCTACCCTGTGTAGGTAGTCTCCAGGTACATCAAGCACTCCGCTGGTCCTTGTGGCTTGCTGCAAAATGAAGAGTCCTCACCACAAACAAAAGAACTCCGGTTTATAACAGTAACAAACTATTTATTAATTTCATTACTTCATAACAGCTACTGTCTAAATTGAGGTGACTGACTATAGCAGTGAAACGATGTAAGACCAGACCAGTAGAGTCACAGATTTCCCATTAACACAGGCTAGTTAACATCATAACATCAGGCCCTGAGGGCTCCCAAATCGGGAGCGCTTGGCCAGCCATTCCGTTTGCTGGCTACGACTCTTCTCTTTTTAGAATTCCTTTTTCTAAATCCAACCCCTTTTCGCCACCTCTCCTTCAGAGAATGGTTATAAACACCCTTTCTTTCTTCCTCTTAGAGCTTACCCTTCGTATTGTCCACTCAGCACCTCTCTCTCTCCCTTTTATCCTATTAATTTGTACTGAGGTTTTTACTTATTATCAAATTAGGAGTGATTAGTCATTCCAAGTCGAACAATGCCTGGTGGCGACCCCTACCCTTGACCCCCATTCTAAGTTGTCAGCCTCAATCAGCTAAGGGTCTCTGGATCTCTTCATATCTCTCAACAGAGATTTTAAAAACAATCTTTCATGTTAACAGATATATAACGACAATGAGATAAAAACAATTATTCTTTGTTTTTTTTTCTCTTTTCTTGTCAAAATCCCATAGACATTTCTGCCCTGTCCCAATCAGACATCAACACTCCCTCTTTTGCTCTCTCTTCCTCTATCCCGTCCAGTCAAACACCCCTCTCACCGCAATATGCATCTCGCTGCATGCACTCATGACACCAATTATATATATGATGGACCCTCCAAAAATAGGTAAATATATAAATCTTTAAAAAGATACTTTGCAAGGATGCGATATAGGTAAAATATTTTCGCTTGTATTCTTTTCCTTATAAGGGAAATCGTTTTATATTGTTTTATTGTTAAAGTGTTTTTTATTCAATAAGTCTGAAGAAAGGCTGTTCTTGTGAAAATTTTCAAATGACACTGTTTGGATTTGTCCGAATAGTCTTGAAACAATTGTAACTAACAATGAAAAACACTATTTGTTGCTATCAACCTATTCTTTGAAGTCTTGGTTTTTGTTAAAACAATAAATATATATATATATATATATATATATATATATATATATATATATACACATACATACACACATAACATGGAAAATTATTGATTGACAAATATTTTATTGTGTTTTTTTATGATAAGGTGCAGCGAAGTAAGTATTATAGTATCCGTTCGATGCATAGTTAAGAATTAATACAGATTAGTCACCACAATACATTACTTTATAAGTCTTAGTTTTTGTTAAAACAATATATGAATGCTCAATTATGAAATATGATAATTTTGTAGCTTACAGTTTAAGTCATCTCTTTTTGGCTTAAAATTTATTGGTATATGAACGATTACTGAATTATATAAACCCAGTAAAATTCGGAATACTACAAGTAAGACTATATATATATATATATATATATATTAGAGAGAGAGAATCAATAAAATAATTGAACCATATAAAAATATATACGAATGTACATACATTTATTCAATAAGGGTATAGGATAAATAAAACTCTTTATATCATGGTATTTTGAAGCCTAATGCCTTTTTGTTTTACATAGGAGTCACCACTTATCAAGGTCCAGAGGCCACTCGAAGATAAGGGTTAAAGAGGGTATAGTAGTCAATGAGAATATCATAGTAATTGCAGTAATGGAAATTTGGTAAATTGGATTAGTAAGAGGAACGGTTCATCAAGAACTTGTTTACGTTGGACTTGAAGACGAAGCTTTGTTCACGGAATCTACGTTTAGATTTAGGCACAGATTAAGAGTGGGAGAAATTGTTAATAATGTTTTCAGCTAGAGGAGTGTTTCTCGTAAAAGGGGGACCATAGATTGGAGCTCGCAAAGGGGGACCATAGATTGGAGATCACAAAGGGGGACCATAGATTGGAGCTCAGACGAGCACTTGCCATAAAAATAATGATAAAGCAGAGACATAATAATTATTAATATATGTGTGCCTGTACGCATCTATACTCTTGGGAAGAATATAGAAAAAGTGATTGAAAGAGTATGTTTATTTACTTATATGTATTTATGGGTTATAACCATGGAAGGGGTTTACTTGAAATAGAGGACTTATGCAAGGTCTGTATATATTAGTAAGGGTATCGAAATTACAACTTATATATATATCCTACATGCCCTATAGCTCTCTTAGAAGGAATACATAGAGATTTGGGACCACTTCAATTATCTTTCCTGGAGTACTTTATACATATGATTTTAATTCCATGATAATAAGATATATTTGAAGTTTAAGAGGAGTTCTGCCTCCATATATCCCTTGTATTGTTGGAAAATGTTATACATATTTAAATTAAATCAAAATAAGATATATTTGAAGTTTAATTTCTTTCTTTTTTTTTACTATTTGTCCCCTTATATATTCAGAAGAAGCTGAAACTTATAGATAAGGTTGGAATTGCATTCAAATCAGATATACAGGGTGTCCCAAAAGAAGCTGATGGTTTTAAAACATTTATAACTTTCTTATTTTTTTATATTTTTCTTTTATCTTTTTCAGATCATTTAGAGTAACCCTTCCAAGGTCACCACAAGTCATTACACTACCGAGGAGTAGATATTTATTGTAGAGTCATATTTTCGATTGAATGAGTCAATATCAGAAACTCAAAGAGAATTTCGACGAAACTTCAACATAAGAAATTCCCCTACTCCCAATGCAATGAAAGATATGGTGGCTCGATTTCATGAGAAAGGGACCTCCCTTAATCTGGTAGACCCCGTACAGCAAGAAGTGATGAGAATCATCAGAGATTAGCAGAGAGTGTGGCCGAGGATCCATCCACATCAGTAAGAAGGAGATCAAGTCAATTTGGGGTCTCTCGATCATCTCTTCACAGAATGCTTCATGAAGAGGGAAAATTTCCACATAAAATTCAATTGGTGCAAGAGCTTCAGCCAATGACAATGGACAATGCCCTGCAGAGAGCACAAGAGTGTGAAAATGAAAATGGTGGACATTTGAGTAACATCATTTTTCATAACTAAAATTAGACCTTGTGAAAAACATACCCTAGATTAAGTTGTGTAAATAAAATTTGAATAAGTAGGCTATAATATCTTACTGTATCTTCAAACATCACGGAGAGGCTCATCTACTTACATATAAAAATTGGTAAGCAAAACTTAAATATTGAGGATGTTAATCAAATTTAAAATCCGTCAGCTTATTTTGGGACATCTTGTATATGTTTAAAATTTGAAAGGAAAAGAGGAAGAAGAATGGAAGAGTAGGAAAAAAGAGAACAGAGAAGAGAAAAAGAAAAAAGAGATGAAAAGAGAGGGAGGGAGGGAAAGTGAGAGAGAGAAAAAAGAGTGAGGAGGGAAAAGAGAGTGAGGGAGAAAAAAAGAGAGAGAAAAGTGAAAAGAGAGGGAGAAGGGGAAAAAGAGAGAGAAGGAAAAAATGGTGAGAAAGAGAGAGGATTTAAACAATGTACTTTCCTTTAACCGATTAAAGAAAGGAAGTCTTCTGACACTCACCTTTTTAATATCAACTGGACTTTGGCCTCAACAGCATCCCACAAATGCTTGGAGGATTCTGGTGGGGGTAAACAAGCATTGGCTTGAGCGTAAACTTTTTTCTACAAAACAAAATGTATTTTCATAATAGTTTTCATCTGAAAATAAGATCAGAATCCAATTAGAAACACTGATCATCTATTACCTAATCTTCATTTTTTCCCTGCATCTACAGTTTCAATAGGAAAATAAGTGAACACTTTTAATATCAATTTTTTAGACTCATCATTGAAAACAATGTGAATATATTTCGTTCCTGTTTACAAATTATAATATTTATTCCAAATAAACAACTTCTTTCAAATACATACAACTTCCACAAAGAAGATAGCAAAAAGTTTGGCTCTCCTACAATTAAGTCAACCCATGCCATCAGGTTATTTCCTTTTATCTACCTATCTGCTCAGCCTCCTTGCCCGGACCAATGTAACTCTCTCTCTCCAGATTTTCCTGTCTTCCATCAGCTGCCTCAGATGTTTAGAATCACAGTTGGTGACATGTGCAATTTGCTGGATGTATGTGAATCTAGGTCATCCTATACTTATGTATCCATGCTGTGGAGTCCATAGCAATACATTTTTCATCAGCTCTTGCTTGTTCCTCTGGCAGTGACCAGCAAAATATAGATGTCGCTCCCTGATGGTAGTAGATATGGCAGGTAGGTTGCCATAAAGTTGCTGCTCTGAAGAACTGCCTTTTCAGTTTGTCGGTTAACCTTGAAGTGCATACTGATCGCAGCTTATCTAATGCAACTCATACTTTTGAAATGCGAATTTCAATATCTCTCTCTGTGGAACTTATGTTTCTACCTAGCTCCGTAAACTCACTGACTTCTTTTAGTTTTGCTCCATCTAGAGCTTTGATCTTCTCCTCCGCATTGGAAGTCATAAATTTTGTCTTATCCGCATTATCGTAAAGACCAATGTTATTTTCTTAACAGATATAATTATTCCTTAGTCACCATTTAATATTCCATTTTTTAACTAATTCATACATGATTCATTCATACTATATAAGATTTTAAAAAGATTCTGCAATTCCACTTATATTCTATCTGAATATATCTTGAATGTACTTGAGAAATAAGTATTCAAATGGTGGTTTTCAGCAGTGCAGCCTGTTTTTTCACACTATTTTTAATTATTCTTCAGAATACTTGAATAAATTACCAAAACACTTCACATGATATTAAAAATAGTTTCTTAGTCTGAATCCTCGATTTTTCTTAAGTAACATATTCTTAAAAATTATATACTACTAGCAAGACCTGTGGAAATTCCACAGGGGACTCATTCATATGTAATATATTGATGTTGGCATTCTGTAGATGTTCAGTGTAAATGGAGACGCTCTGATATTATTGTAGCTCTTTTGTTAAAACCACAAAAGTATTTATTTAAGCTAGCAGGGATGTTCGTCGTAGCCTGGTTGTAAAATATGCTTAAATATGATATTTTAATTCTTTCAGATTTCGTATATATTATTTTAGAGTTAATGTTCTATCGATTTTTATATATTATAAAGTTGCGATTTAAAAAATAAAAAAAATATATCCATATGATTTGGGTGCATTAGTTTGAATCAAAACCGAAACCAAAACTTATGAAAAAAATATAACTTGAGTTCCTTCAGCTATAATCAAAACCAAAACTTAAGAATTCTTGGTAAAATTATTTGTTACAAGA
This sequence comes from Euprymna scolopes, assembly GCF_053919585.1. Classification (NCBI taxonomy): domain Eukaryota; kingdom Metazoa; phylum Mollusca; class Cephalopoda; order Sepiida; family Sepiolidae; genus Euprymna; species Euprymna scolopes. Next base: position 165,865,592 of record NC_136483.1, read on the forward strand.
CATGGAAGTCCATAGCAATTAAACAACCGTCACTCGGATGCAAACGAGACACACAAAATAAATAACACACACGCTATCTTATTAATATAAAGATTATATATTTTTATTTTATGATGTTATTATTTCAATGTCTGTAAACTGTATAAATACTAAGATTTTTATAAAACCAAAAAACATACAAAGTCCACTGATAATCATACGAGTTTGAATGACTTTTTTTTACAAACAATCAGGAAATTGTTCACATAGTTTTAACAAACATCTATAATATAAATCTCCCCTGCCTGTTTAAATGTATGTATGTATGCCTAAAACTTTCGACAGAGAGGCCACGGATTTTCATGAGATTAGTATCGTTTTGAAGCTTCGGCCGACAAATATTGAAAAATTGACTAAAAACATTAATTTCTTCACTCTTAACTGGGCATTTTCTACAAGGAGGGGGGGTCGCTTTTTTTGCCGATATTTTCAAAAGTCATCCCTTCTTTTCAATTGACTAGCTTTAATTCAAACCTTTGCCACGTCCAGTTTGGTGATGGACGCAACAGCAAAGACGTCACTTTTTTTTTTTTCACATTCTTTTCCTACTTTGCGAGACAGGTTCGAGCCTTCTTGCCTACTACCACTTTTTTTTTTTTTTGCTCAATGCACACCTTCAAACACCAGGCTAGTTTTTTTTTTTTTATAAAATCAAAATACAAAATCTGCTACTGTTTTCTTTATAAAAAACAACATTTGTTAAAACTAAAGAAATGATTTTCTGGTTGTTTTTAGTAAGAAAAGCTTAAAACTTATTACTGATTATTAAAAAGAAAATGGAAGACTTTGTATGTTTCGGTTTGCTAAAAGAATATTCGTTAAAATTAAAGGATTTCCTTGTTGTTTTTAGTAAAATAAAAATCCTCTAAACTTATGTGATTACTAGATTTGTTTAAAAAATAAACAATGGCTGACTTCATATGTTTTAGATTTTATAAAAATTAAGAAACAAACAAAAACCAAAATACAACGTCTACATCTGTTTTCTTTATTCACAAAAAAAAAAAAAAAAAAAAAATTTGTTAGAACTAAGGAAACGATTTTGTCTGGGTGTTTTTATTAGAAAAATACTTTAAAGTTTTTAAGTGATTATCTGTTTTTTTTTTTTATAGTAAAGAGGAAATGATATAAAAATAGATGGCATCTCTTGCGAACTGTGTTGAAATAATAATACCATTATTTAGAAAAAAAATATTCTTGACATGGGGAGAGGGGGGGGCCTTTGTTAACTATTCTGTACTTGCACCTAATGGATTATGGTAATGACTAGATACTGAAATTAAATTCCAGTTGCTGCTTTGCAACCAAGAAGTTGCTTATCAAGATGTAAAATGTTCCCCATAATAATTCACATAAGAAAATCAACCATTTTTATTAAACTATTAGCAGTTCAGCCCGGCTTTGCTTGGGCCCTATGTACTGTTCATATCTTTATATGCATATATAAAACCAAAAGCATACAAAGCATATATTAAAAAGTTTGACTCATGTACAGGTAATCTACATCTAAAATTTCAAATGTTTAGACCCAAAACTGGCTGAATAGTTTGCTAGAGGTCAAATCTTTTGAATTTTGACCCTTTGGCAACAAATTTTTGGCCAAAAACTGATTAAAAAGCTTGCCCTATGTCTGAATACATCTATAAATACAAAAGCAAAAATGTGTGTATGTATGTGTGTTTGTTTGTATGTATGAATGTGTGTTTGTTTGTATGTATGTATGTATGTGTGTTTGTATATCTCGCAAAAACTTTCCACACAGGTCACGGATTTTCGCCAGATCGGTATCATTTTAAACTTCCAACCTTCGCCCGACAAATATCGAACAATTGGCCAAAAACCTTAATTCCTTCACCCTAAAATCAGTAGTTTTCTACAGGGAGGGGGGTCAGCAAAAACCGTCCTCTCATGACGAGTTCGCTTCTTTAAATATTTGAAAAAGCGACACAATTTCGTCGAGGTCGTCTTAGCTCAGTTGCTTAGAGCGCGGCCTCATTATCTAAACGTTTTGGGTTCGAATCGTGGTGTGAGATGTCTTTTTTTTCGATTTTTAAAATTTTAATATTGAAGCAGGGTTATTTAAGCCATTTTTCACGTGTTTTTCAGATTTTTTAACGTTCGTTTTTCTGTTTTTTTTACTTCGCTTATTCTTAGATTTTCATTAACACCCCCCACCCTGCTGACCACACACACCCAAAAACACCCGGGCAACGCCGGGTACCCCCAGCTAGTTTTATATAAAATTTCCAAAATTTGCTGAGTAATTTAGTAGAGATTGCAGAGGTGAAATTTTTTGTTTAACTTTGACTCCAATTTTGACCCCTTAACATTTACTGTTTTAGGTTCAAATCAAATTGAAAAGTTTGATTCATGTCCAAATAACCTACATCTAAAATTTCAAGTGTTTAGACCCAAAATTGGTGGAGGAATCAAATGTTGGTCAAATCGTTGAACTTTGACCCCTTGACAGCCAAATTTTTGGCTGAAAACCGATTAAAAGGATTTTCCCAAATCTCAATACCCCTTATGTCAAATCTCAAGTCTGTGGACTGAAAATTGACAGAGTTATTTCGTAGGGAAATGTACACATACACACAGACAATTTCACTTTTATAGATAGATAGATTAAGGTATCTTAAATTGTGAAGTGAAACCGCAGAATAGTTTAAAAAAAAAAAAAAGAAGCCCTTCACCTCATCAGGGTAAGAATAGCTTTCTAATTAATAAAATTTAGAAAACTATTCTTAACATGGAGAAGGGGGGGGTCATTTAACTGTTCAGTAAGTTCATTCAACAATTTAATAAACAAAAGATATCTAGCAGCAGTGACACTTCATGGTTTGAGATTTTGAATATCTTTGGTTTGTAAACTGCATGCCGATTGGTGCTAACAGTCAGCATCTATTCTGGCTTGCCCAATCAGACGCCATCCCTCAGATGAGCTGAACACGTGACAGAGTTTCTAAAAAAAGGTCAAATGCACACTATACTGACAACAACTCTCTCTCTCTCTCTCTCTCTTTTTCCTTTCTGACTCTCGGTGCTGCTGGCAACACATTCCTCTCTTGGGGTGCAACAGAATTCGCCCAGGCCTTTGATCTTGGATCGACAAGGAGACAAAGAATTCATCATGGTACATGAACTCTCTTCTTTTCAAACAGGACTGCCTGAATTTTCATCAATAAACATGGACTCATTCCATTACTACAAAGTTAGAACGGAGGTTCGTCATCACTTATTAGACTGATATACATATATATATATCTGTTATACAATATTTTGATTGCAGAAATTCTCTTCTGGACCAAAATATCGTAGGTTTGCAATAACAGATGCATCATACTAATACATTATGTCTATTAGCCACTAACTTATGTAATTTTTTAACACAATTTTAGACACATTATATCATTATAATAAAATGCTACATTGCAAGGAGCAACACCATCACAATCGTTACATCTATAAAGAAAGGAGTCCTTATTTTTCTCTATAAATATTTAGTCTTCCCACTGCTACCAATTGACACCAGGACTAATTCTACATATTCCTACGATACTGTCATTGCACCCATCGTAACTGGTTATTAGCATACCATAATCTTTCCATTACCTGATTAAAAAAATAATAAATTCTCCCTTCTCTAAATCCACCCCATCTGATTGGCTAAGATTTGCCAATTCTATTATTCCAGAATCCACTTCTTCATACATAAACAAATGCTCCATAAATTTTCCGACATGGCATTGCTCTCCACATGAGGCAATTGCGCTGAAAAAAGAAAAATACAAACATAATGACTGCTCATAAGCAGACAATTAAATACTGATAACCTTACACTTATCTATGCACAAAGTGCCTACACACCAATAACCCCCTCCCAACAAAAATCTTTGAAAAAACGTTGATTTTGGAGTGGCTTTGCAATCCTTACACAATGCTATTTTTTTTTGTTATTTATTTGTTTTTTGGGACCATTTTTTTATTATATTTTCTATTATATTTTTTATTATATTTTTTTTATAATATTTTTTATTATATTTTCGATTATATTTTCTATTATATTTTTTATTATATTTTTTATTATATTTTCTATTATATCTTCTATTATATTTTTTATTATATTTTTTATTATATTTTCTATTATATATTTATTATATTTTCTATTATATTTTTTATTATATTTTTTATTATATTTTTATCATATTTTCTATTATATTTTTTATTATATTTTCTATTATATTTTTTATTATATTTTCTATTATATTTTCTATTATATTTTTTATCATATTTTCTATTATATTTTTTATTATATTTTCTATTATATTTTTTATTATATTTTCTATTATATTTTCTATTATATTTTCTATTATATTTTTTATTATATTTTTTATCATATTTTCTATTATATTTTTTATTATATTTTCTATTATATTTTTTATTATATTCTCTATTATATTTTTTATTATATTTTCTATTATATTTTTTATTATATTTTCTATTATATTTTTTATTATATTTTTTATTATATTTTCTATTATATTTTTTATTATATTTTTTATCATATTTTCTATTATATTTTTTATTATATTTTCTATTATATTTTTTATTATATTTTCTATTATATTTTCTATTATATTTTTTATCATATTTTCTATTATATTTTCTATTATATTTTCTATTATATTTTCTATTATATTTTTTATCATATTTTTTATCATATTTTTTATTATATTTTCTATTATATTTTTTATTATATTTTCTATTATATTTTCTATTATATTTTTTATCATATTTTCTATTATATTTTCTATTATATTTTCTATTATATTTTCTATTATATTTTTTATTATATTTTTTATTATATTTTCTATTATATTTTCTATTATATTTTTTATCATATTTTCTATTATATTTTTTATTATATTTTCTATTATATTTTTTTATTATATTTTTTATTATATTTTCTATTATATTTTCTATTATATTTTCTATTATATTTTTTATCATATTTTCTATTATATTTTTTATTATATTTTTTATTATATTTTCTATTATATTTTTTTTATTATATTTTCTATTATATTTTTTTATTATATTTTCTATTATATTTTTTATTATATTTTCTATTATATTTTTTATCATATTTTCTATTATATTTTTTATCATATTTTTTATTATATTTTTTATTATATTTTCTATTATATTTTTTATTATATTTTTTATTATATTTTTTATTATATTTTCTATTATATTTTTTATTATATTTTCTATTATATTTTTTTATTATATTTTCTATTATATTTTTTATCATATTTTCTATTATATTTTTTATTATATTTTCTATTATATTTTTTATTATATTTTCTATTATATTTTCTATTATATTTTTTATCATATTTTCTATTATATTTTTTATTATATTTTCTATTATATTTTTTTATTATATTTTTTATCATATTTTCTATTATATTTTCTATTATATTTTCTATTATATTTTTTATCATATTTTCTATTATATTTTTTATCATATTTTCTATTATATTTTTTATTATATTTTCTATTATATTTTTTTATTATATTTTTTATTATATTTTCTATTATATTTTTTATCATATTTTCTATTATATTTTTTATTATATTTTCTATTATATTTTTTTATTATATTTTTTATTATATTTTCTATTATATTTTCTATTATATTTTCTATTATATTTTTTATCATATTTTCTATTATATTTTTTATCATATTTTCTATTATATTTTTTATTATATTTTCTATTATATTTTTTTATTATATTTTCTATTATATTTTTTATTATATTTTCTATTATATTTTTTTATTATATTTTTTATTATATTTTCTATTATATTTTTTATTATATTTTCTATTATATTTTCTATTATATTTTTTATTATATTTTTTATTATATTTTTTATCATATTTTCTATTATATTTTTTTATTATATTTTCTATTATATTTTTTATCATATTTTTTATCATATTTTCTATTATATTTTTTATCATATTTTCTATTATATTTATTATATTTTTTATTATATTTTTCATTATATTGTTTATTATATTTTTCTTAAATTTTTTCATTTAATATTACTAGCATTACAAGCGTATGTTGTATTATTGTGGACAACGGCAATATTACATACCTAATGTGCTTCAACAAGTCACATCTTTTTTATTTGTTGGTCAATTTTTAAAATAATTACATTGATGAAAAGAGAATAGAATAAGAATTCCAATGATGTTAATTTATTTTTCTTTTATGCGTTCAATATTTTTATGCTCAAAGTTAAAAATGGAAAAACGGTAAAAAAATGACGACAGAAAAAAGGGAAACTATTCTTTCAATGTTTACATTTCATACATTACGTTTGGATACATATGTACGGGGTTAAATTTGATTGGATATAGCTGAAATTTTACAGGCTATATAAACAAAGAAGTCCATCTCTACTGGCGTTTGATTTTTATTTTTATGACCACAGGAAGCAAAGTTACAACCGAGCAAAGTTGACAAAGAATATTTCAAAATTGATAAGATAAATCGGCATATGTCATCCCTTTTCGTATAGATAATAGTTTCAGAATTATTTTCATGTATAATATGTAAATATTTGATAATTATTAATTGTGCAGAAATTTCTTTAAAATTTTATCTTTTATAGAAATTCAAATCCGCTTAAAGAGAAACGGCTTGCTTTTCACTAACCACCGCTGTCAGCGTATTAACAAGTTTGTATTCGCTTAAAAATAGAAAACTGTTTCTTCTGCTTTCAAAATGAAAGCAGAAAAAGTTTGTCGATTTAAAAAAATTATCAAGTTTTTCAAATTTGATTGCCAAGCAATACTATTTTGTTGTTTTTAACGCTTAATGTACTAAAAGCGTTAAAAAACAACAAAATGTACTAAGTACATGCGTTTGTTTTTCAGTGGTAAAAAACAAAAAAAAACAACAAATGTATAACAAATAAAACGTACTTGTGCACTTATGCTACCATGCTGAAATAATAACTTTATTTAGAAACCCATTCTTAACATGGGGAAGGAAGGGTGTTTTGTTAACTATTCTACAATTAAATAAAATATATTGTGAAACTTGAATTTATTTTTAACTCATTGTCAAGACAATTTTTTTCGAATCTGTAAAACAAACCCGTCTTTTTTTTTTTTTTCATTGAAGATATCTAAATATTAATTAGTCGGTTCGATAAATTTTTACATTGTTTCCACCTTAACATTTTTCTTTAAGGTTTTCGGGTATGCTGAAAACGAATATCGCATTTAAATTTTCGGCAAATAAGTAGCTTTCCGGATCTTAAGCTATATCATTTCTTATGTTATTGCTGGTGGCCATTTTGGTACATGCGTTTACACATAGTTTCTCAGAGTATGTTTGCGTGCTCACATACCAAGATGGCCACCAGCGATAACATAAGAAATGACACTGCTTAATATTCGGAAAACTACTTATTTGCAGAAATTTAAATGCGATATTCGTTTTCAGCATACCCTAAAACCTAAAAAAGTAATCATTTTAAATGTTAAGGTGGAAACAAGGCAAAACGTTACCGTTTTATTTCTTTGTTTACATAATTGAATTTTCAGTAAAACAACAGAATAGAAATGACAAAAATTACCATCAACTGGTGAATATATAGTCGTAGCTTATCAGGATTCCTGGTATCCAGGTACTGTGAAAGTTACATCGAGGATTCATGTGGAGTACGATTTATGGTGGCATCTCAGAAAATAGGGAGGCCAGATAGAGAGGCTTTACAAAATTGAAAATTTGACTGGTCCCAAAATGCATAAGTTCTGGTCGACTATGGAAATTTCCATCTTTTACAGAAATCCAAAATCTATACAAAAAATTTTCTTTGATTTATTTCTGAGATTAAGCCATATCTACTCAATTTTTTTTTTCTGTGAGGGGAGTAGTAAATACCGGCCATGAATGCTCTTTAGGCATTCAATAGCTACACCCAGATTAAGCTCTCCTTTGGTGGGGAGGCAGGAAAATACCTATTCTCAATAAAGCTATATTTAAATACCACTATAATACTTAGTTTTGTTCATGAATAGACACGCACTGTATGATACCAGGTGCCAGTTTAAAAAAAAAAAATTGGAATTTGTACATCTGAATTTATAATTCATGGCTTATGGTAAAGAGATACATCAAATTTGACTGCATATTCACATATTATACATGAGAGTGCCAAGTTTCATGAGAATACCTTGAAAAATAAATAAATGGTGGCGAAATTACAGAATTTCTTGAAATGTTGAGGTCCGTAATTTAGCCCCCCCCCTTTTTTTTTACACGGTGGTCACCACTTATCAAGACCCGGAAGCCATTCATGGATAAGGGTTATCTAAAGAAAATGTCCACAGAAAAGCATAAATTTTGGCACTTAAAATTCTCATAACTTTTGAACTACTGATGGTATTTGCATAATTCAAACGGTTTTAAGCATCTTTCACATAGCTCTTTTCATGCAAGTTGATAAAATAACAATTATCTGAAAAGAAAAAATCAACTTGTAATGCTACTATTACTGTGGACGATTTTAATTACTTATATATTTTTCAATGATTACCTAGGCTTCAATCATGTTAATTATTGTATCAACCACTTTCAACCCTTGTACGTTTTTTGTTTTGTTATCGTTTGTTAACAGACATACAAATTGTAAAAACTTTTTTGATATATAAAGGCTGAAATAAAACCAGAAAAAAATACATTTTTTCTGATTTTTCTATTAGATTAAATGTACGTCATTCGAGGCCGCCATATTGCTTTTAGCCTTTGACCTTTCTAAAGTTTGACAGATTAGTCTTTTTAAGGCAAATTTGGCCTTATTTATGCTATTAATTAAGAGATGGTGCCATGAAAGAGCATAAAAAGACCAATCTTTCAAACCTTAGAAAGGCCAAATTTTAAAAGCAATATGGTGGCCTCGAATGTCGTACATTTAGTTTAATAAAAATGAAAAAATAATAAAAATGAAATTTTTTCTGGTTTTATTTCAGCCTTTGGGTCTAATAATGTGTTTTATATAAAAATAAATAGCTTTTATAAGTTTTTGTGCCTATGAAATAATTTATGCCGCTAAACAACATATTTACCCTTAATTACATTGCCTATAGAAACAATTGTTATACATTTGTTTTTTGTTTACTTCTCTTTTTCGGATTCATTATCGACACTAACTTTGTTTTTTTTTTGTTTTTTGTTTACTTATATCCACTTATAGGTTTTCAACTATGCTGAATAAAACAATCTCTTAACTTTGGTGGAGACAAGTAGTTTCTGAGATATAAAGGCATGCATTATAAACTTTAATTCAGTGCCCACCAGATTTGTATGCACGTGTGATAAACAAATCTATTCTCTCAGACCGACATTGCCACCCCGTTCCCAGTTTTTTTGGTTTTATAGTTTTTACAGGTGAGTATGCTAACAACAAATATAAGGTTAAATTTGGGGCAAATACTTTGAACCCCCCCCCCCACCCTCATAAAATGGAGTGTCAAAATCGTTTTTATCATGGCAAGGTTGAGGGTGTCTATTCCAAAAACCATTCTTAACATGAGGAGTTTGGGGGTGTCCATTCCAAAAACTGTTTTTAACATTAGGATGTTGGGGTTGGCCACCAACAATAACACCGTAGCTTAATTTTTTACGAGAGGGGAGGGTACATGCTTCTATCGGCCAATACTGGTTAACAGGTCCTGCTAGTTATATATATGTGAAACAACGAAACAGTACTGTATGTGGATGACTATAATGCTCCTCATCTTGAGTTGAGCATATTGAGAAGTGATACACGAATTACCATTAGCGTATAAAGCGATGCTCCTTGTGCAAACAAATCAAGCTTAGGTATTTCGGACGATGTCAAAACATGTACAGGCATTTAATATTGTCGTAAACTCTTGAAAATTCACTATGTTATTGCTATACATCATATGAGATGATGACCAATTTTTATGATTACAGGTTTAAATGAACAGCTACAGCAGGAATTGGAATACATTCTACTAAAGCCTGATTGTCACAGCTTGTGAATTTCAAAAATGCAATCTGGACGTGAGGACACTTTAGATGAATGATATGCAATAAAATTCTTTTTTAAACTTGGAAAAAAATACCACAGAAACGTATGAAATGCTTCAGCCTGTTTGGGACCATATTGCATGAATCAAGAATCAGTTTTGAATGAACGTAAGAGATTCAAGAAAAGCAGGGTGTAAGAGATGATGAGAAGTGTGGGAGGAATAAAAAGTCAGAGCACCAGAATTGATTGGCCAAATAAAGAATCTCATTGATAAGAACTGTCGCATGTCTATAAAGAAAATAAGTGCACAGTTTTATGTCAGTATGGAAACTGTATGCACAATTATTCACAAAGGACTGAAGATACAGAAGATTTGCATGAAGTTCATCCCAAGAGTGCTCAGAGATCAGACTATTTGACGAAGATCGGCATCAAAGACAGTTCTTCACCCTCTCTATAGTCTAGACTTTGCTTCCTGTAACTTTTGGTTATTCCCTAAGCTCAAGGAAAACTTTAGAGAATGTCGTTATGAGACAATTGAGGAGACGTAAGAGGCTGTGACAAGAGTCATTGACACACTCACACAAGAGGATTTCCATGGGGCCTTCCAGAAGTTGTTGGAATGATACAAGTGCATTACCGCCGGAGAAAATTACTTTGAAAGAGGCCTTTATATATATATATATATATATATATATATATATATACACATACACTCATACATACATACATACTAGGTGCCCTCAATAAGTTTCCAGACTTTATATATATATATATATATATATATATATATATATATGTTTTATTTCTATCCTTTATTCATTATGCAATATTATCATTATATTTTTTCCATTATTATTTTTGATACTTTTCTCCATTTCATACATTCCTTTGCTTTAAAACGTCTCCCATGCATTCTTCTATTAGAATTCACTCCATTTTACCCCCCCTCCCATTGCTCACTTCTAACCTCACCTCCCACTATGTAACTGCCATACCATGCCACTTTCTGTTTCATTTATTTTCTCTTTATTTTATTTTACATTTCCTTCCTAATGTATCCTAAGCTAGATATCACATTTCCCTGCATCTGTAACTTAGCTCCCTTCCCTTCTTCTGACGAGAAGCATTAAGCTTCAAAATGCCTAGATATAAAGAGCGTTTATAACCCACATTTCTATATGATGTCATTTTTTTTTTAAACTGACAAATAAATTCGTATATACCTATTTTTATTTCATTTTGTCTTAAATTTCATATATATATATATATATATATATATTAGGAGGTATATTTGGTAAAAAACAAGGAATATATATATATATATATATATATATATATATATATATATATATATATATATATATATATATATATTTCTCCAAAACCTTTAGCCTTGATGGAGGGGAGACTGAAACTTGCTGCTAAGGTTTCAAATCATCTAAAATAACAGCAAGGGGAGACTTCATTCCAAATATTTCTCATGTTATATCTCCCCTCTTTTGGAAATAGGGTACACTATGAATATATCTAGTATCAAATAATCCTTATACATTGTGAAATTTACTTTTTGTATGAAAACCAAAGAGGGGAGATGTAACATTATTTTGGGAAATATCAGATATTTTGTAATTCATATGCAAAACTAAGAAAACAAATGACTATGATTGAAATATTCTATAGCTGTAAAAAAATAGTGCCAAAAATAGAATCTGCGACCTTCAGGGCAAATGACACATAACCCACTACACAATTCAAGTCAATACCTTTCCAACAAGCCTTCATTTGTTAAATTCTGATCAATAGTCCCTGAGATTTGGAACTTATAAAATTGCCCAAAAAGGTAGTATATATATATATATATATATATATATATATATATATATATATATATATATATATATACTACACACACATACACACACACTGGTAGCCAAATTGAATATTGAAGTGCTCATATCTTTGGTTCTATTGGATAAAATTTCATAAAATTTGCAGGCTTTTTGGAGATTATAATACTATTCTATGGTTAAATTGACAATTGGCAAAAAAGAACCTATATTTTCAAACCAAGAAAATATACCCAAATTTGTCTATATTTTTATATATAATGTCTTGGCAGGCCAGCTTCATGTTTGTTGCTTTGGAATTAATTTTGTTTAGTTTGTTTTTTTTGCTTGTCTCCCCTGTGGCCTTTTCCGGCCACTAATATATGCAATTGTTTTTTTTTTGTTACAGATACTTGTTTATTTTCATACAATAAAGAAATATATTAAGAATATGTCATTAGTTTCTCCAGGCAAAGATTCTACTAAAATCACTAGAAAATCATTAACCAATTTTTAATGAATGTGTTTTTTTTTTGTATCTCTGCAGTTTATGAACCTTGCTATTTCATATATAGGAATTTCAAACTAGATTTCAGTTTTTACCCCATCATAGTAGGAAAGGGTACTCTTAGGAACTCCTCTCCAGATGTAGAAACAGTACTCCATCTTAGAACATATTTGGCTCTTTGTACAGGTAGCGAATTGTGTCAGGAGTGAGACATTTTCCAGAATGGTAGAATGATTCCACCATTTTTCCAGTGATTTTGGCAATGGATCTGATGTAGATTTTCCATTTCAGGTCAGGAATGAAGGTCAATCCCAGAAGTTTATCAAAGCAGGGTGTTTCCTCAGGACGAGAACTGTTCATTTCAATTGGGACCAAATGGAGATATGAGCATTGGTGGTGAAAAGATAGAAGTTTGGTTTTGGATGCATTAGAGATAACTAGTCATTTTTTACCTATAGTACCACACACACAAACACATGGTTGGAGGAGAGAGAATCAGAAAGATCTTGGTCATTGCCGGCCTTTTAAGTGTTACTATGAGGCAGACTAGCATTAATAATATGAGTTCCGGATTTCTACTCATCAATGACTACTTTAATAAACCTATCAGAGAAAAAGGACTTGATCGTTGAAAGGACATTTCAGTTATTCTGTTGCTGGAAATTATGTGAAGTAGACTTTATGCCAAAACCTATCAAATGCCTTAGATATTTCAAGAACTATTGCTTTAGAAACAAAGCCACCATTAATAGATTCATAAATACTGTGTTATATTGCTGTCAGCACATCAGCATATCAGAAATGTACAATGGGGTAAGGAGTGGCTGGTTACTTTTAATGCATCTAAAACCAAGCTTCTCTCTTTACATCATCAACATTCTGATTCACATCTGGCATCAATTGAAATGAATGGCTCTCGTCTTCAGGAGGCCTCAAGTTTTGACAAGCTTCTTGGCTTGACCATTACTCCTGATCTTAAATGGAACACGTACATCAAATCTGTTGCCAAGGCCGCTGGAAAAATGGTGGGATCTTTCTATCGATCCTGTAGATATCTCACTGCTGATGCTATTCTCTATCTATATAAGAGCCAGGTACGTCCAAGGATGGAATACTGTTGCCACATCTGGGCAGGAGCTGCTAGAAAGGACTTGGCCTGCCTTGATAGAGTTCAAAATAGATTTCGTAGCCTCGTAGGAGATGTCCTTTTCTCTTCCTTGCAACCTCTATCTCACAGAAGAGATGTTGCGAGTTTGTCTCTGATGTATCGTTATTTTCATGGAAAGTGTTCGACTGAGCTTCAATCTATGGTCCCCCCCTCGCCAAATTTTCACAAGAAACACTCGTCTAGCTGTAAACACTATCAATAATTCCCCCCACTCTTTATCTGTGCCTAAACCTAAACGTAGATTCCATGAACAGAGCTTCTTTCTTAGAACTGCACGCCTGTGGAATTGTCTTCCGTTTTCCTGCTTTCCGGCTGACTACAATATGGTTGTCTTTAAGTCTAATGTAAATAAGTTCTTGATGAGCCGTTCCATATAAGTTTCAAATTTACCAAATTTTCATTACTAATGATTACTATATTGTCCAATTTCTAATGTACACTCTTTAACCCTTATCCTTGAGTGGCCTCTTGGCCTTGATAATGTGGTGATGCCTATGTAAAAAAAAAAAAAAAAGATAGGGAGATAATAATTAAACTTAAATAAAAACTATTACATTATCACGTCAATAATAATGAGGCTAATTAAAATGAATCAAAGGGAAATGAGAGGGAGGAGGGAACTTCTTTAGGTCATGCCATTTCAAAGCTAAATGCGTCTTATCAGAAGAGGAAAAAAAAAATCAACATACCACAAGAGTAAGGGCAAAGAATCGGGTAAAGCTTCATCTATCCAGACAGATTAGCCCTTTCTCTCCAAAAAAAAAAAAACTATTGCTTCAAGTTAACTTATTATATATATAAGTAATATTATTAGTACTAGTATTTGCTGTGGTGGTAATTTTGCCTAGGTTTGATTAAAAATCTGATTAAAATTCTTTAATCCAACTCCAGTTTTGTCAGAAATATAAATCATAGATTTCATGTTTAGATAAAATTCAAAATATTTTCCATTCTCATCTTATAGTATTTTAGTCGTTATGCTTTAGTCTTAGAGGAAGCATACGATCATACTTTGTCCTGGGCATCACCAGATTATCCTGCACACCATATGTGGCGAACCCCTATTTTAGGCGTAGTCTGCCACTGTTGTGACCATTAGGTAGACAGAATTTGTTTACTTTCTAAATCTTTTGCGAACAATAAAACGGTTTTTACTGGATGCATGATTTTACCGCCATGTTGAATTTCAATTAAGTTCTAATGATACTAGCAAAACAACATTTAACTTAAGAGTTAAGTGGAATGGTTCTTTTGCACTCTTAAGCAAAGCATAGACAACCTTTTTTCAAGAAGCCATATGAGAGATGACTCATTTACCGTCAGACGAGCTGCACTATTAAAAAAAAAAAAAAACGTTCATTTTTCATTGAATGTTAACCATTTTCATTACGCAAAACTATAAGAATCTAGAAATAGAGTAGATTTTTTCCTCTTTGGTTAAAAGATGTATTTTTATAAAAAAAAAATACTAGATGAGCTATGACTCATCATGTCCATTTTGTTACATTGTATGATTATGTTAAATAAAACTGTTTCTTTTTTATTTCCACGGAAGTCTTGCCAGTGTATCACAAGAAAAAAATCCTTTCTGATTAATATCTACATAATACATATTACTTTGAAAATATGTTTTTAAAGTCTACATAACAAAGTAGTCTACTTTAAAAAAATTTTTTTTTTTAAACATTTCGTAATAAAAATATAATTAATTTTTAAAATAAGTATTTTTATGTAAACTTGAAAAAAAAAACATTTTAAAAATATAAAACCATATTTTTATTACAAGATATTTAAAAATAAACATTTTAATGTAAAAAGTGAAAGAACATATTTATAATTTAAAAAATATTTTTTTTATTATATAAAGCCATTACAGGAAAAAAAAATTCAGAGTAAAAACTAAAACAGTATATATTTTGATTATAACTACGGCTATGACAACAGAATATTCTTTTCATTGTATTGACTCAAGTATATATCCGACAGTTAACCAAGAACCACATCACTCTATATGAAAGCATATAAGATATCAATGGATATACACTCAAGAGTCAAAACAATGAAAAGAATATTCTGTTGTCCTAGCCCTAATTATAACATTATGAAACAAAACCACTGAAAAAAAAAAAAAAAATCATTGTAAAGTAAGGACTATATTTTCTTTGTAAAGTTCCACAATTAAACTGAAATTACATTTAACCATATTCAACCATCAATTTGGCATAAGATACTCATTCTAAGTCAACGGGCTATAACTTTTTCTTGTTTTTAACAAACTAAAACGTCTAGTAATAATAATGCTCTATCAAATACATTGTAAGCGTTTGATGTTTACATTAAAAAATGTTGATCAGTTTCGATGGGCAATAACTTGGAAACTAAGCATTTTCTGATCACTGTTTATGGGAACTATTTGCATAATATATACACATAGAACATTATCAGAAGACACTATTCCTCGGTATACGCTAGGAAGACTTTTGCTAAACAGAAAGTAAAAGTCAAAAAGAAACAGTTTCCTTTAACATAACCTAGTATACGTTAGTTTATATATTTTACGCTTGGAAACGATTGTGAGGTTGAATTAAATATTTTAAGAATGCATTCATTTACCATTAATTCATGGAGCATGTATTAGAAGAAATTGAACTTACAAAACATTCTTGTCTAGAATTTTTTTTTTTTTTATGTTTCCCTATTATTATTTGACCTCAACTAAATTTGTATAATCCTAGCTCTTGAATAAGGGGGGGGGGGCGGCATTCTTGAAATAGAAAAATAATCCAAAAAAAGGATAGCAAAAGAAATAACTATTGCTGAGAAAAGAAATTGATCCAATTGCAAATATTAACTGTAGTTGTCCCAAGCAAGAATTAGCAATGTCAATTCAGTCAGAGAATATTTGAATTGTAAAGAATTCCAAGTAAAGAATGGTAGCATTAATCCAATTACGATCAGCAGTAGTTCTTCGTGTCAAAACAAAAAGTTATGATTAGAAATTAAGAAATTCAATATATTTTATACAACAATTCTGCTACCTGATCAGTTCTTATTAATTCCATTCTAAATATAATCATTGAAATCTTTGTGATCATACTGAATATGATTATTTTGACAATGGATTGAGGATTAAAATAAAATGCACCAGCCAGTACAGGGATTGAACTCACAGTCGTCATATTATTTGTGTTTAGTCCATCCTCTCCTTCCACCTCTTCCTGTTACATCTGTTTCTCAAATCAGACACAATCATATTATCAGGTACAAAAAAACTAACTGAACAAATAGACAAAAAAAAAGTTTTTGTCGTTGGATTTTCATAAAGTTTACGAATTTCAGATTACATTTTAACATCATAATAGACCTTCTCTCTCTCTCCTTCTTCTTCCCCCCCTCTCTCTCTCCAAACTATTTGCATCATTCCAGTCCTCCCAGTACTTCTCTTATCATCCACCCTTCCTCCCATCATCTACAACATTTGTAGCAGTCATAAACAAAGTTTTATTTCCTCTTACAGAGAAATATCCTTGCTAGATGATTTGGTCACACACTGACCAATCAGTTTGCAGGGTGCATTAATTTCATATGTTTCCCAAAGAAATACTTCAGCCTCTTGGGCGATCACAGTCAGCTAAGAGAAACCTGAAAGCAACATGGAAAGGCGTCCTTTCTCTCTTTTTCCTATCCTTGTCTACTGGACACTCAAGCTTCATCTTTGCCTGAAGATAACTGTTGACAAAACTTTGGAATCCCCCAAAACTTTCTACTTTTTATTTCCTCACTCAGACATAGTTCAATTTGTTTTCCACCAAAATTAAATCCTTTCATCTGGCTATAAAAAAAAGCTTTGTTTGCCAGTTCATGTGACAGTTTTTATTAAAAACAAACCTATTAAACGTGACATAGTGATATAGGACAAGAAGGAGAAAGAAACAACCCTAGTAGAAGTTAGTGTCCCCCAATGATGCTGGATTAACAGAGCCAATAGGCTAACGATAACAAAATGCCAAGGTTTTATGTACGGTATGAAAAGAAACTGGAATCTTAGGAAGATCTCCATTATTCTAATAATTATAGGAGCAAAATAATTTAATGTTCTTGGTCGATAATAAAGGAATTTGTTGTCTTTTTTGTGTTGAATATTTATTCATTCTTATTATATCCTGGGCAACGGCAGGTCATCTACTAGTACATATATATATATATATATATATATACACACACACACACACACACACACACACATGTACAGTCATAATTTAATGTTCTTGATCAATAATAAAGGAACTTGTTGTTTTTATTGTTGTGTTGAACATTTATTGATCCTTATTAGATCTTGGGCAACGGCAGGTCATCTGCTAGTATATATATATATATACATATATATATATACACACACATACAATTGTAATTTAATGTTCTTGGTCAATAACAAAGGAACTTTTTTTCTTTTTTTTACAAGGTGGTCACCACTTATCAAGGCCTGGAAGCCACTCATGGATAAGGGTTATTGTAAGTACAGTACGTTAGTGTGGATATTTTAGAGTGTCTACTTAAGGGGGTGGTTCATCAGGAATTTGTTTATGTTGGACTTGAAGACATCCAAGTTGTAGTCAGGAGGGAAGCAGGCAGACGGAACAGAGTTCTACAGGCATGCAGTTCTAAGAAAGAAGCTTTGTTCATGGAATCTACGTTTTGATTTAGGCATAGATAAAGAGTGGGGAAAGTTTTTGACAGTGGATTCAGCTAGACGGGTGTTTTTTGTAAAAGATTGGCGAGGGGGACCAGAGATTGGAGTTTAGACGAGCACCTGCCATGGAAATAACGATAAAACAAAGATAGGCTTGCAATGTCTCTTCTGTGGGAGAGAGGTTGCAGGGAACAGAAAAGGGCATCCCCCACTAAGCCACGAAGTCTATTTTGTACTCTGTCAAGGCCGGATAGGCTGTTTTTAGCAGCTCCTGCCCAGATATGGCAGCAGTATTCCATCCTTGGACGTACTTGGCTTTTATATAGAAAGAGAATTGCATCAGTAGTGAGATATCTTCTGGAGCAGTAGAAGGATCCCACCATCTTTCCAGTGACCTTGGCAACAGACGATGTACGTGTTCCATTTCAGATCAGGAGTGAAGGTCAAGCCCAGAAGCTTGTCAAAACATGGGGCTTCTCCTAGATGAGAGCCATCCATTTCAATTGATGCCAGATGTGGATCAGAGCGTTGATGATGTAAAGATAGGAGTTTGGTTTTAGATTCATTAAAGGTAACCAGCCACGTCTTCCCCCACTGAACCACTCGTTCGAGATCAGAGGAGAGAGAATCAGAGAGAGCTTTGTCATTTACAGCCTTTGATGTGTTGCTGTAGATGGTCGTGTCATCAGCATAGATGTCAACGAATGATTTAAGTATGTGTTTAGTGAGATCATTGATGTAGATCAGGAAGAGAGTTGGGTCCATAATGGACCCTTGAGGGACTCCAGCATTAATACTGTAGGCTTCCAATTTTTGCCCATCAACCACTACTCTTATGAGCCTATCAGAGAGAATTTGAAAAAAAAAAAATGCAACAAAACTACCTGGCAAATGAACCAAGTGCAGGAGAGATTTAGACAATTTCACTTAAAGAGATGTTTAGAATCTTAAAAAGATCTCTCGGTTGGAATATATGAGATAGCAGGCGAATGTCTATCATCCCCAGCTAGAACAAAATATTTTTTTAAATAAATAAATAAAATACAGGAGTTGGTCTTAACACCTCACTGTAAGACCAACTTTTATACATTCATTTACAGGAGTGCACAGTGACAAGCAAGATAATAAGCAATGCTACTGCAGTTATAGTAGTAGTAGTAGTAGTATATAAATGAGAAATCTTGGCAGATTATTATCACTGATATCAATCTGATTAAGACAGGCTTCTGCACTATACAATCATTGTGTCATGGCACATTAATGTACTGTAGAATGATTACTGGCATGCCGCAAAGTGATAATAGCTAAAAGCCATTTAATTTCATTTTGTTTCATAACAACATTTAACTTCTTAATCAGGATGACACAGATCAATTCCAACTCCAAGTAAAAAAGCCATCAAAATCTTACTGCAATGCTCAACTTTGCACCTATGTGAACTGGATTTTCTTACTTAAACAACATTAAAAATAAAAAATGTGAAACTTAAAAATATTGAAAATGAGTTAAGACATTTGTTTACATATTGCTGCAGTAGCTAAAAAACACCAGGCATAACTGACCCACTTACATTTACCATTATTATTTTATACCTGATATATTCAATATAAGATATGTTGATTTATGTGAATAAAAATTCTCCAGATATAACCTTTGTTTTTATTATTTTATTGCAAAGAAGGCTTTACTGGTTGAAAATATTTAATTTTTGTGATACAGTAGAATTCTGGGATACAGTGGCTCTAGGATACGCTTTTTTTCAGGTTACAATGTGGAAAGAATGTTTCCCAGCCCCTGGTTATGGTATTTGTCCCACCATATGGTGTTATGTTATGTACATGTGTATTATATATTGTACTGTATTTTGTTACAAACTTTTAATGCCATATTCCGGGGTTCTACTGTAAGTAGGTTGCGAAAATTTTAAAAACTCAATAGTCTGCCGTCATGTAAAAAAGTTGGGGGGAACAACTGCATTATAATAACGCAACACAAACAAGAAACTTGTGCAGATCATAAAATTAAGCATTAAACACTTACCACATTCCTTTCTCTCGTGAAGGCTGCAACTCCAACATTAAATTTGTAGGCAAGTTGAGCTTTGTCGACAAATACCACCTGAAGGAGGAGTGAACCAGAAAGAGAAGAAATTACAACTGTTGCAAACAAAGAAGAATTTTCTTTTTTATTTTAATAAAAAAATTATTAATGTTCAATTAGATATAATCATCATCATTGATTTAATGTCTCTTAAACATGCTGGCATATGTTGGACGGTTTTTAGAAATTGACTTCCAAACTTATTTCTGCCCTGATCTTCATCTCTAGCCAGGTCAGAGTTTAAACTACATAACCTAAGATGAGAATAAAATAATTGATACATCATATAATGAAGTGCTGTGGAGACAGGATGTGCGAAAAATTCAAAATGAAAAACAAATCAAATACAGGAACAAATCATCAAAACCAAGAGCTTTACCAGTTTCATTTGGATTAATGAACATCTTCAAAAAAAGTGACAAAATCTTGTTTTTAATTTTAAATCTTCACTTTTTATGAAAATGTTCAGATCAACGAAGTCTTCATTTTATATAGAACTTTTAGCATGTGCACAGAAGTTCAATCTGACCATGCTGACACATGCAAGAACTCAATTCAAGCATAAAATATTAAAAAAAACACATATACATTGTATTAATAAGGCTGAATCGGCATAGCTTATTTTACCATTATATGTCTTATCTAGCAGGATGCCTGGCATTGTCCAGTTGTAACATATGCTTAAATACATTTTAATTTATGCAGATTTCGTATTTATTATTATACCCAATATACAGTAACGATTTCAAAAGTTGAAAAAAATAAATGACTTGGATGCCATCAGCTAGAATTGAAACCAGAACAGATAGATCTACAGCATTATCCATTATCATCTGAGCTAAGTATGCATATTCAAACCTTAAAAATTAATGTTGTTAAGCATATAAATGTATATTTGTGCATTCATAGAAATAACACGTTTAACTGACTTATGCCTGCCATGTATCATTTAAAAAAAATTTGACACCTTAGCAGTTATTTTTACCTGCTAAATAACTGAATTTGTTCGACAGGTCCAAATCCCCTATATATCAAGTTTCAAATCTTAGGACCAAAAATTGATAGAGTAGTATGGTAGAAACTGCTCCAAACACAAACAGAGAAGTTTATTCTTATATTCCTTAGACAAATATATGGTGTTAATCGTGACACTCTGCACTAAAGATTCCCAAAAGGATGAAACACTAGTGTCTGTAGGTATTTAATTATTATAGTAAATAATTATGTCAGCCTCTTTAAGAAACTCGTTTCTTATCGTTGAGCACTTTCAGTTGAAATAAAGTCGGTCAATTTAGCTCTTATGCGTAGATCTTCATATAATGATTAGATCACTGTGACTGAGGTAAAAAACATTTTAAAATAAAATGTTTAATTTCAACGTTATTTCATGCGGTTAATGGTAGCCGAATGGATACGGTCTTTGCTGCTAATGAAGCCAGAGATGGCTTGTGTTGCCGGGTTCGAATTTGTCAATTGGTGTTAATCGTAACACCCTGCACTGAAGATTTCCGAAAGGATGAAACACTAGTGTCTGTAGGTATTTAATTATTATAGTAAATAATTATATATATATATATATATATATATATATATATATGTATACACACACACACATATATATATCTCTACATATACACACACACACACATGATGAAAATAATGGAAATATTATTCCGACGAAATAGAGAAATAAAAAGCAACAAACTGTATTATGTGTTCATCAACGTTTCGTCTTTATTTTGAGACTTTGAAATAAAGATGAAACGTTGATGAACACATAATACGGTCTGTTCTTTTTTATTTCTCTACACACACACATATATATATCTACATACACACACACACATATATATATATCTGCACACACACACACACATATATATCTACACACACACATATCTACACACACACACACACACATATATATATCTACACACACACACACACATATATACACACATATATATATACACACACATATATATATATATATATATATACACACACACACATATATAATGTTACACCTCTGCTATAAATTTTCCTTATATACACATTAGACAATGCTTCAATCAAACTACATTAACCTTAAAATTGTACAAAATAAAAGAATATTAAACCCATGTGTGACAGATGAGAACTTACCAGATATTGAGGGTCTTCAATGAAGAATAATTGGCATAAAGTTTCAAACAAGTGGAGATTGATGTTAATTTTATCGGCATCGTTATGATCAAGACCAAGAATAAACTGCCACATTGGAAGGCTTTGGTCATTGACATCTAAAAGTCAGAAAAATAAATGTAGAGGGAATTAAAAAAAAAACCTTTTATAAAATTTAAAAGAAACCACAAAAGCAGTAAAAATCAGGTTATTTAAAGAATTTAGAACACCAAATATAATGTATATGGGGCTTTACGTTGCTAGGGAAAGAGTCGCATTTGTGAGTGATTTTTTCAAAGTGGCGACTAGAAATAATGAAATGCTTATTTTTTGGAGATAGTGTTTTTTTGTTTTTTTATAGATAATCTTCCAAAACTCATTAGTGAATGAAAAATGTTCTTTCAACCTTTTTTTTTTAATAAAATGATCTAAGTCAAATTATTTAAACAATAAACAATATACTTTTTTTTTTTTAATGAAGGTTGTTTAAAAAAACATCTGAAAAAATTTGAATGTTTATACCGTCAAGTCTCAACATAAAATCTAGTGCATATTTAGAATTACATTGATTTATAAAAAAAATACAAAAAAAAAAAAAAATCTTTATGAAGTATATACTCGTCATGGAACGAAGATGTCATATTCCAAAATTCATGTCGATTTGGCTAGTAACTTTTCTATTTGGTTAATAAACGAAAATATTTAGTTATCAAAGAAAAATTTGTCCGCTATATATGATTTTCTTCAGTCTGTCTATTCCATTTTTTTTTTTTCAGAAACTACTCGATTGTTCTGGCTGGAATTTTGTATGGACCTTTGTTATGAATATATGCAGCATACTAAGTGTTATGGTATCTGTTCAATGCATACTTAAAGATTAATAGGGATTTGTACTAAATACAATAATGAGCACAACTTTAACAATACTGAACCATCAATTCTAAGTCAATGGGCTATAACTTTTTCCCATCATCAAAACCTCATCCTTCCGCATTCTAAGTCATCATCCGACTCGTAAATTTGTTTAATAAATCTATTAAACTTCATATTCCGTCTATTGATCATTCTTGCAGTGTTATTAAAGCAATAGCTATTATCAAATATGAGAAGAACTTGGGAGCTGTATTTTCAAACAATTCGAGGTTTTTGATTTAATGTAGGTTCTTATATTAACAAAATACAGGGGGAATTCTGAACAAGAACCTACTTTAAATCAAAAACAAAAATAAAGAAAAATCTGTATGGTGTACATACCCATGACTAAACAGAAATATCATATTCCAGAAAGTCATGTAAATTGATCAAGTAGTTTTATTTTTATAAAGAAAACCATTTTTAAGTGAATAATGAAAATTCGTAGGCATTACAACATAAATCACACAAGTTTGAATTATTTAGTTATCTCCGTTAGTATTTTTTTTTTTAGATTGTTTTTCAAAATGGTGGACAAGGTGGCTACTTTTTCAGTTACTCATAAAATTTGATTTTCTTATTTAAAAATAAAACTTCTTCATCAATATATATGCTTTTTGGAATATGATATTTTTGCTTTGCTGTGGATATGTACATGAGACAGGTTTTTCTTTATTTTCGTTTAGGGAGAATTCTGGACAAGAATCTTCAAGTATTTATAGTTAAACCTCATAAAATTTGTAAAAGTGTTCTTGAAGAAACATGAACCTTGAAAATACTTAATACATAAAATCATGATTCTAAAAATTTGAGCAAATTTTGTCCATTTTAAAATTCCCCGTCTCTCCTTCCTTCTGCCCTTCAATGAAAAAATAAGTTCCTATGTTTCGGAATCTCACCTGCTTCTAGATCCAGGATGTTTTTGAAGCTGTTAAGAACAAGGCTTGGCTGTTGGGAAGCCAAGATCATCATCTGGATCTGTCTTGTTTCTGGAGGAAGACAATATGAAGGATTCAGCAGTTGACGGACGCTGTCTTCTGTGGAGCCTCCAGACGGGAAGGGATCAAGTACCTGAAAAGGATAATCATTCAACAGGATGAGATGCCAGTTTTCAAGTTTAATGTAATATTTTATCCATATATTCGATATTCTATGAGACTGTACCTAATTCACTTTTTTGTTTTATTTTACTTCAGTCTAAGTTCTCAAAAGGCCTACTACCTGGGGCTAAAACTTGAACTCTATATGAGATACATAGATATTCGAATGTTCCATTTAAGTTCTTTATCTTTAAAACACTGAATTAGTAAAGAAATTGAGAACATAATTTTCCTCTCCTCAATTAACCATTTTTATACGTTGTAGTATATCTTTCATTTTGGTCTCTTGGTCTTACTGGATTCCAGGACAAGAATTTATCTAGTCTGGTGGAGTATCCAGCTTCATGCTATTACTTGAGGTAACATCACTTAGAAAGATGCACCATTCCTCATAAAAGCTAATGTAAATTAGTTATAGTGAGGAGATCTTATTTCGGCAGCGAATACTACGTGATTTTGAATATTTAGTCAGGGTTTACTTCTAGGGAAAAGTATCCTAATGCCAGATTGTTCTGACAAACCCTTGTACAAAGAGACCTTAGACACACTCGCGGATAGTGTCTAGTAGGCATTCAAGTTCTTATATGTGTTTGTGCGCATGTGACAAAATGGAATTAATGGATCAACATGTAAACAGACTAGTTAAATAATACCACAAACACACCTTTAAAACATGTTTTGGTTGTTTTACCAACCGGAGTAGAAAAAGGCTTTATTAAAAAAATGCCTTTTTCATAAAGAAAAATGTTGAAGAAAATTCGGTGGGAGGATAGAAGGTGTAATGTTGAGTTCAAAGAAATTATTTAATTGCAACTTATTTTGCTTTTGTATTTTTGAAATTAACAGGACTATGCGGCATCGCCTGAAGCAAAAGTGTAAAATATTTCTATTAAAACTTCCCTTTCTTTATCTCTCTCTATCCATCTCTGTCTTTTCTATTCAGTTCATTTCTCTCTCTGGACACGCATGCACGCACACACTCCTTTACATCGAGTGTGTCTAAAAAAAATGTACTCACACTTTAATCATTTTCAGTGTTCAATAATAGTCATTAATTTTGACATATGCAAACATGATTCTTCAGTTATATTTGTCTCCTGTATTTCAAGCTATTCCATTTCACTATGTTCACTGATAAAGGTTTCTGGTGCTACCAGATCAGGTTGTCTGAAGATATTGGGTTCCTGAGACAAAATGCACCTTTTTACTTTTTGTTTTTCTTACTTCCTTTTGCAAAACTTTATTATGTTCTGCAAAACCAAAATCAAAAACAACAACACACCTTTTCCCCATTTTCCTTCTTCCCATTTCCCCTTTCTATCTCCCCCACTTCCTGACTGGTGTCCTAACTTCAAATGTACCAAACATTAATACTGTAACCCTTTTCCCTCTCTCATTGCAAAACTCATTCATGTTCTGCAGGGCAAGGAACAAAAATGATAAAATCCACTATAAAACAACCAAATCAAACACTAAAAACTAGCGATTGAAGATACAAAGAGTTTGAAGAATAAAAACCTTCTACGAAATAACAGGATACAACATGAATACTATTTCCAAAATAACTGGACTCGGCATTAAAAAACCCGAAAATGGTTGATATGCCATAAAACAACCAAACCAAACCAAACTCTACAAATAAATATTTAAAGATATTAAGAACTTGAAGCATAAAAACTGTTTTCAAAATAATTGTATTCAGCATTAAATAACCCGAAAAGGATTGATATGCAGTGAAACAAAACAACCAAACCAATTAATAAAGGTTTTATCGTCATTCAAAGTGTGAGCACATACACATCTTGTTTAGACATCCTGTAGATTTCTCAAGGAATAAGTAAGCATAACAGAAATAACTCATTGATAAAAAAAGCTCAGAGTTACTTCCCTTTAATATAAAGCCATAAAAAGTAAAAACCACAAAAAATCTGTAGCAGTATAGGATCAAAGAATGAATATTTATTTTGTAATTTTTAGATATAATTCATTGAGAGCCACGTTGACCAAGTATATACCAACATTGTTGGTCTTTGTTCTGTAGTTTTTGAGCATACATACACACATGCATACAGTTAATTTCCCTTTATATAATAGAAGACTGTTCTTTTGCTTTTTTGTTTTTTCCAAATTATTTTTTGTTCCCATCCATGGCAAGCAACTGTACATAGACGAACAATGTACTTTTTCAAAATGGAGTTTATTCGAACATTCCTAAACTCTGGAATATGTCTCTCAACCGCCAATCAGTCAGCAGTGTCCATTCACCTTAAATGACCTGCGCCAGTTTCGAAAGCCAGGTGTGCCACCTGTCATCAGAATTTCCTATTCACACAATGAAAAAAGCAATTCTTTTTTTTCTTTCTCACTAAATTTTCGCCTTTTTTTTAATTAAATTGTAAGTTTGTTTTTTGTTTTTTTCGCATTAACTCTTTTCTAATCCAATATTATTGTCAAAGTTTAACTTTTAGTTGAGCACACACACACAGCTTCCCTTTCTATATGTAACATTGTGCATATGAGCATATTGGAAAGGTATCAGCAGCAGCGAAGGATAGCTGGCTTGCGAAGAAATTAACAGCAGCAGCAGCCGAAAAATGCACATATGCAACTTAGGAAGGGTGTGTGAGTGGGCATGACAAGAAAAAAAGAAAAAAAGACATGCTCAGAAAAAACAAAGTCATTGTCGAATAAAATGGATGTGCAAACTTGAGGACAAGAACAGGCCAGTTGTGGCCAGCATGTGGTTGAAGGAAGGAGGAAAGTTAGCCAAGCTAGATGGACATGTGGCAGTGAGAAACTTTTCAAGTGGTTTCGAGATGGGAAAGTAATGGTAATAAACTATTTGTTAAAAAAGAAAAAAAATTATTTCCACTGTTTGTTTGTAATGGCTACGTTACCTATAATTCAAGAGTTTTTTTTATTTGTTTGCAATGGCTACGTTACCTATAATTCAAGAGTTGTTTTTGTTTTTTTTGTTTCAAAATATTATTTTTTGTTCAAATCCAAGTTACTACACTCTAAATGGATAAAAACAGAATTACATCCCCCCCCACCATTTTTTTTCAGGTGTCAGTCATTTGAAAATTTTGATACAAACAAAATGTTTTCTGGAAAGAATGAACTTTTATTTTTCTTAACATGCTGCAATGATTCACAAGAAAAGCTGATGAACGAGAAACAAATGTTGATTTTGTAGGAAGAAGGATATCAATAACAAAGAAATGATATAGAAACTCACTTTACTTTATTTATCAGATGTCACCAAACAGAATCATTTTTATGGCAATAAATTAATAGAAAAAGAAAAAAATTCAATTATTTCTATTCTATTGCAGGTCTCTTTATTTTGATTCATCAAACTACTGTTCTCATCTTGAGTGTGATTTTCACAACGTTTTAGTCGATGTAACCTCCAACTTTCTTCAGGTGTGTCGAACTTGAAAATGGTTCTGTCGAATTCGTGAATTTGGACGGAATTTTGAGCGGAACCCTTTATTTACTTCACGGGGGTAGCATGCTCTTGTTCCATCAGCCATAGAGGTCGTAAGTATTTCGCAATTGTATTTTTTCAATCATCCACACTGAGGATTGAACCTTCAACCTTCAGGAGAATATCACTTTTTTACAATTGATTTTTTTCAAGTACTCTAACCACTGCACCACGGAACGTTGTGAAAATCACACTCAAGATGAGAACAGTAGTCCGATGAATCAAAATAATACGAATAACCAATCCTCATCTCAAAAATTCAGAAACGTCATCACTTTACTTTATTTATCAGATGTCACCAAACAGAACCATTTTTATGGCATAAATTAATAGAAAAAGAAAAAAAATTCAATTATTTCTATTCTATTGCAGGTCTCTTTCTCAAATGTAAACCCTCTTTTCACTTATTTTGAAGTTCCAAACAGTAGTTTGCTTAGTTTCATAGCAGAATCATTTTTTTTTTTTGTTCTTTTTCACCCCAAAACATATTGTCACCTGGCACATAAGGGGCTATTATTTGGAACTAGCAGGGAGACCCGACGTTGCCCCAGATTGAATAATGATCAACGAACCTTTCGCACTTTCATATTTTTATTGTCATAGAAATAGGTGAAATCTATTTTTCAATAACATCGAATGATTGCCTACTCTAGTTGAGGACCCATCGTAGTTCACTTGGAGGAAGCTTCACGTGCCTCACGATGGTGACTTAATCCACAATAAATTGTAGTCCACATTGCATTGTAGAGAACCTACTGTTAATTTTATGGAATATTTTTTATATATAATGGCTTGAATTTTAAAAAATTTAATGCAAAAGTCAAGTATCATGGTTCAGTTGTGCTCTAAACAGAAATGTTCATTTCGAACGCACCCCTGTCATCGCAACATACTGTTGATTTTATATGCCTCGCCTTACTTCTTGGGCTGTAATAATGGCTTGAAATTAAGTTTAAAATGCAAAAGTCAAGTATCATGATGCAATTGTGCTTTAAACAGAAACATATCAAAGAATCTATTGTTGATTTTATATAGCGGGTTTTTCTGCTTGTGCAGTAATAAAAGGTCTCAAATGCACTTGTGATGTTAGGCTGTGTAAGTCGTTAACTTTGGTCAAAATCGATGGTTCCTTCATTTATGGAATTATTTCGATTATCAATACTTATCGAAGACATTCCGATAAAAAACCTATCCAAGAACACTGCCAAGAACATAAAGTACCTCTGTGTAAAATTTCATAAAAATCAGCCCAGCCGTTTTCGAGTCTATAGGGAACGAACTCACACACAATGTTCATTTTATATAATAGTAGAGATTATGTCTAACGGAACTTTGAAGATTTGAGCAGTCATATGTTTGTTCACATTACATTTAAATTTCTGCATGTTAGCATAGTCGGGGAAGCAGAAAGGGAAAAAGTCGTTCACTTATTCTTTATTTTCCATCACGTTCACTGTTTTTTTTTTTTTGTTTTTTCGATTTTTTAAACAGGGTTATTTATGCCATTTTTTTTTTGTTTAATATTTTATTATTGTTTTGATTCTACTCCCTACCACACATCTTACCACACCCAGGCAACGCTGGGTACCGCGCTAGTCTATTATATAAATCTCCCCTGTCTGTTAGCGTGTGTGAATGTATGTATGTCTCCCTAAAACTTTCGACACACATGTCCAACACTGACAAAATTGGTATCGTTAGAAAGATCAGTCTCATGGCTGACAAATATCTAAAAAATTGGCCCAAACATTCATTCTTTGACCGCCAACTGGGCAGTTTATTACAAAGAGGGGTCACTTTTTGCATCAACATTTTTGCAAAGTCATCATACGCCTTGCAATGACTAAACTTATTTTGAACGCCCTCAACAT
Organism: Euprymna scolopes; assembly: GCF_053919585.1. NCBI lineage: Eukaryota > Metazoa > Mollusca > Cephalopoda > Sepiida > Sepiolidae > Euprymna > Euprymna scolopes. Next base: position 165,895,545 of record NC_136483.1, read on the forward strand.
CGTAAGTCGCGGTGGGCACGGCGACTAAAGTGTTTCCATTTTTTTTTTTTTTTTACCTCCTTTTCCTTTTAGCATTACAGGTTTGAGCCTGGCTATTGCGGCTATTTTTTTTTTTTTGTGCTCACACAAGTATGTGCTGCTATTTTCATTTTTTTAGGGGGTTGGTTGATTTTTTTTTTGTTTCTTTGCATTTGATTGAAACTTTTCTAGGGCTCGGTTGTTCAGTATGACAAGGATTTATTGACATCGGACTTGAAGACTATCATGTTGTAATCTGCCGGAAGTGACTGAGTTTGATTTGTTAAACAGATTTTCAATCTCTGGATCATTTAATGTCAAGAAAATGTTTTTGTTTTTATAGCTGTTTTTATTTTGTTTTATTTGTTATATTTTGTTAAGAAGACTAGCATGTTTTAGGAAATATATTATTTCTTCTGACCTCCATGGTGGTTGGTTTGGAGTTTTTTTTTGTTTTGTTTTTTTTGTTTTACGGTATATCAACACTTTTTCGGCTATGTAGGCCAAATCCAATCATTTTGGTAGAAGTTTTTATGGTTCAAGTTCTTTATAAATTCAAACATTTACTCATGGTATTTGGTTCGGTTGTTTTGTAGAGCAAAATTATTGTTTTTAGCTTTTTTTTTTTTTACACTCATGTTAACTCCAAACTTGGACGTAAGGGGCTATTATTTGAGACCTTGGCAAAAAAAGATTAACAAGATGTTGGTTTACATTATATTAAAACTTCAACATATCAGTATAGTAAGGGAAGCAGATAGCAGGAAGGAAACTCCAAAGTCTAATTGTTCAAGGGAAGAAACTATTAGAGTAGAAAGCTTTCTGGCATTTAGGGACCTCAACAATGAAGGGGTGAGATTTTGTTGCTAAGCAGGTTTGTCGAGGATATGTATGTCGAGGAGGCACAAGTGCAATGAGTTCATCAGAGCACATTCCATTAAAATACTTATAAAACAGGCACAGATATGCAACATTGTGGCGATGGGACAGGGGTTGGAGCTTAGTTGACAAAGCGGGACCTATTAGATTGAGTTTTGCAAATTGAAAGAAAATAAAAACAATAGCATTAATGTTTGGTGCATTTTTGGCCAGGAAACCAGTATCTTTTAAACAGCCTGATCTGGTATCACTAGAATAATCTGCAGAGAAACAGTCCCATATTAATGTGTTCCATAAAAGGGAAGTTCTTAAAAAGAAACTCTGTTCAAATTCCATGTTGGGCAAATGGAAGAAGAAAGGAAAATTCTTTGTAGTGGTAATTAGACAATTCTTGTTACAAATCTCTTACAAGGAGGAACCAAAGATTGGTTCAGTTGAGCATCTTCCATGGAAATAATACGATAAGGGAAAATCTATTAAGGTCTGCTGCTGTGAGAAGAGGGCTGAAAAGAAGAGATCATCTCTCCCACTAGATGTCAAAGTCAATTGTGTACTTTGTCAAGTTTACAAAAAAGTGCTGTGAGCAGCACCTCTCCAGATGTAACCACAGTACTCCATCTTCGACGTATCTGCTTCTTCATTATTTTATATTAAGAAAATCAGGTGCAAGTCCAACCCCCTTCTTTATGGAAAACAAAATTAAAGAAAACTCTTCATGATGTACATACCTGTGATGGAAAAAAGATCACAAATTTATCAGGCAGTTTTATTTTAAATTAGCAGGTGGGGAATGAAACGTCCTGTCTTGACCAGTAGCAAAATATGCTTAATATATATTAATTAATTCAGATTTTGTATTTATTATTACAGAGCCAATTCTCAGTTGAATATTGTACCTAATATACAGTACTAATTTCAAAAGATTAAAAAGAAAATGACTTGGGCGCCATCAGCTAGTGTTTAAACCAAAACATTTAGCACTCCAACCACGTTCCCTACTGTTTGAGCTATCACCAGATAGATAAGAAATACTTAAAATTAGCCCACTTCAAGCTATGAATGAATTTGCATATGCAGAAAAGTAACAGAAATGTTGGCAAGTTGAAATAAACATTTTGCGCTTCAATTGCCGACATATATCTATATACATTATTCATCCAAACAAAGATTTTACTCATTATAAACCATCCCTGGTGAATGATTACCTGTTGTTTTTAGTGTTATATGCCCAATAGTTCAAGAGTTTATTGGTTAAATATTTGCAGACACACACATACATACATCTTCTGTTTTATTTATATATAAAAAAAAAAATATTTATAGCTAAATGACTACTGACAATCTCTCGATGCCATTTTGCAAATAGTTTGAAGAACAAGGGAGATAATTCAACATAAATCAAACAAAATTTTAGAAAGCCATCCATAACATCATGAAAATGAGAGGGTGGGGGGGCATTAGAAAAACACAAATTCATCACTCGTTTACTCTCGTTAAAAATAGCGCCTAAGAAATAAAGTTTAAAATTAACCCTATACATTATTGTAATGGCTACAAATTCCCATTAATGGCTTAAAAATGATTTTATTTATAAAAATAAAAATACTTGATCAATTTACATGATTTTTGGTGCACAATATTTTCTTTCTGTCATGTACACCATTAAAGATTTTTCTTTTTTCTTGTTTTTTCTTATGGGAGGAGAGTTATAGACATGCCCTGAAAATTAAGTATTTTTGTCATTGCATTTCTTTCTCCAACCTTTTAAATTAATATAAAACTCAATATATTTTTTCTTATTGAAGTTCTAATTTGAGGGATCACAAAAATTACACTTAAAAATCTATTAAGACGCCGAATACTGTAAACGCAGGGGAAACAACTCATTATAAATCAAGAGATAATTCTCTCCCTTTATTGAGACAGGCATAAAAAGAGAGCCAGATATATTTTAGTTGCTGAATTCTGCTTAAAAAAACAAAAATAGAGAAAAATCTGTATAATGTACGTACCTGTGAAAATGAAAATATCATATTCCAAAAACCACGTAAATTGATCCAGAAATTTTATTTTTTTAAAACAAAATCATTTTAAGTGATTAATGGGAGTTTGTAGCCACTACAGCATAAATCTAGTATGAAGTATTGTCGAGTTATTCTCCTTTTGTTTCTGGAGATATTTTTCAAAATAGCGAGTGAAATGGTCAAATCTTGTATATGCATAGAATTTGATTTTCTTATTTAAAAAGTAAAACTTCTTGATCAATTTATGTGATTTTTGGAATAGGATATTTCCATCACATCACAAGCATGTGCATTATGCAGGTTTTTCTTTTTTTAACATCGTTTACTTCTTGTCAGAATTTCCCCTAATTGTTAATAAATTATTACAATGTTTATTGTTGTAGTTGCATACTTTTCAAATTAAGAGAAGATTAAATCTGGACTAATATAGAGAAGTGTAGGCAGCAAAGGAGACTTTGTTGGTTTGGTTACACTAAAAGAAAGAATGGGATAGTTTGGGGGTAGTAGATGTATAACAAAGTCAGTTGGTAGAGGAAGGCAAAAGAACAGTGAAAAGGAAAAATTTGAGATAAAAAGGGATAAATAAATACCTGCCTCGAAATAGGTATTTTAGGAAGTCAATTTCTAATAGGTGTCAAACAAACATTAAACTGAGAATGACGAAACATCACAAAAAAGATGAACGTATCAGTTTAAAAACGCATAAATAAAACATGCCACACATGCATGTAGTTAACTAGTTGATATATATATATATATAGATTATTTCCATATAATTATCATTCACCACTTAAAAAACTATTATCAACATTTTGCTAACCGCATTTCATTTCCTCTGATGATATGAGCCTTTATTGAAAATCCATGGATTAAGGAAATCAACATAACCCCTTCTATATATTCCTTTTGTCAAACAATAAATTCTTAATTCGAATATATACATGTACATTTTCCTTTGCAATAACTGTGTTAATTTTCAGTCTACAGACTCGAAATTTGATATACAGGCTACTGAGATTTGGGAAAATCTATGTGATCGGTTTCGGCCAGAAATTTGGCTGTTAAGGGGTCAAAGTTCAACGATTTGACCATTGAGAACTCTACCAAACTCCTCCGACAATTTTGGGTCTAAACACTTGAAATTTTAGAGATAGGTTCCTTAGACATGGATCTAACTTAATAACTTGATTTGAGCCCTAAACAATAAATGTTAAGGGGTCAAAGTTTTAAAAAATTGACCGTTTTTTTGTTTGCTTTTTTTGCTCAGCATACATCTCACTCCCGGGCAACGCCGAGCACCCATGCTAGTATATATATATATATATATATATATATATATATATATATATATATATAGAGAGAGAGAGAGAGAGAGAGAGAGAGAAAGATTTTTAAAAAGTTAAGAATACTCATGCTTTTCTTCCCTTCTAAATTATGCTGTAGTTTATCTTTATTGTGATTTTTTTTAATTGCTGAATTCCTGGAAAAGAATTCATCTGGTCTGGTGAAGCATCCCACTAAGTGCCGTTACTAGAAGGTGCACCATTCCACATGCAAGCCAGTGCATAACTGTGTCAGGGAAGAGGATCTTATTTGATTTTTGAATACCATGTTATTTTGAATATTTCATCAAGGTTTACTTGCAGAGTGAAATATCTTCATGCCAGGTTGTCCTAACAAACCCTTCGGGTTATTAAACATTATTAATGTAAAAAAAAAAAAAAAAAAAAAAAAAATTCAAAATGGTGAGCAGGTAATTAAACGTTATTAGTAAAGTGAAAAACAAAAAAATATGTGTATAACAAGCTGATCAAGTTACCTGTTCATCGCAGTTGACGGTATTCTGCCAGAGAGATTCCAACTGCCAATAACTGTCCAGAAAAGGGTCTAAAATGGAAATAACATAAAACTATTGAAAACAAAGCTTGATATGTCATAAAACAAAGAAACTAAAACAAACTACTGATATATATATATATATATATATATAAAATATCTACTAGAAAATTTATAATGATCGGTTCATTAGTTTAGGAGTTTATTCTGTACAATAAAATATATATATATATATATATATATATTCCATCAATTGATAGATTTTATACTCCCAGTTTATACTTTGGTAATAAAAATGATTAAACAAGATAGTGATCAAAATAAAATATTTAGACAATTAAAGAAGCCAATTATCCGCCATTTTGATGGTTTTAAGCCATATCAAATTAATCAAAATAGATTAATAGGACAAATCTAAAACTATATATTCAATATTAAATGTATAATTTAGACAATTGAATAAGGCAATGACCCACCATTTTGATGTTTTTAAAGTAGATTCCAAAACTATATAAGAAATTGAATATAAAATGTATAACGTGTATATATATATACATACATATGTTTTATTTATTATCTGCTTAGTTACACATGTTTCGGCTACTGAATCGTATTAACGATCCAGTAACTTCAGACATTACAGAAATTGTCATTATGATTGGAAAAATGATATTAGAAGTAACATGAGAAAAAAAAAAGGGGAAGAAAAGAGAGAAAAAAGGGGGGGGGTCGGAGATCGACAACAGTTAAGTTTTAAGGTTTAATAAATATTAGACAGTTGTAGGGCTTAGGGGGAGTTTAAGAAATTCAGCTAGACATGGATATGAATATAGGGGGTGAGGGGAGAAAGAGATAGAGAGAGGGGTAAGGAAAGTATTTCTTTGAAACTCCGCAGATTAAGGACTATCCACTTATTTCCTTTTCAGATTAAATATGTTTTTAACTCTTTTTCAAAGTGCTTTTAACATGTTTTATTAACTATTTGCTCTTATTATAAGCTCTATCTCCTATTTGGTTTTATCTAGATTTTACATCTGGTTGAGATTACTTTATAAATATTAATTTTTAATATTTATAATATACTTTAGTTTTACCATCTTGGATCATTTTGGTAAATTTAATTGTAATTTTTATTTTATACATATACATATATATATATGACTATTAAAGCCCTCCTCTTTGGGTTGAGCACTTTGTAAATATATTTTCACCCAACACATATTTAAGCAATTAAGCGAAACCCACTATTAATTTGTTTGTAAACAAACTGATGGCTTGAGCACTGTTGCGACGCGTGGGTGTGGATTTAATACACACTCGAGGAGAAATATTTACGGCACTGATTCGTGGTCTGATGGTTAGCGCTGCTGACTGTCAATGTGACGGTTGTAGGTTCGATCCACAGCTGGGGAAAGGTATGTCTAGCTGCACTGATAAGTTGTGATACAACTGTGGATGACTACACATATATATATATATATATATATATATATATATATATATATATATATATATTAGAATCAAAAAATAACTCAAAACAACACATCAGTCAAATGTAATAATTTATTTCATTTACAATGTAAGATCAGTGGTTGACAATCCTCGATTGTAGATGAAATAATTACGTTGGAGTTTTTAGCTATTATAATTATGCCATTTTATTTTTGCTCAGTATCTAACTTGAGCAAAGACAATACAGCCAATTGAATATGTAAGATATATCATATATTTTAGTATCATTTCGCAAAGTATATGTTTACATGCTAATATTTGTTTCCAATGCCAAAAACGATTCTTTTGTCTTTTATATTTGATTTTGTTAAAAGCAAAGTCTTCCACTGCTGGTAGTAATAACAAAAATAATAAATATTTATTGATTTTTAAACTACAATTAAAGCTAAAATCGATAAATCCCCCCCATACAATAGTATTTTTACATTTGGGAAAATATCTGCACATTTTACGCATGTTTTTACGGTAACTGAAAACAAAAAAAACAGTTTTATAGTTAAATATAAAGAGATCTATAAAGAATCAAAATCAGTAATTGTATCAGAATTGGGAAAAGTATTGGGATCATCCCATCACTAATTTGTAGTAAATGTTAGTATCCTAATATTAATTAAAATAAATGACCCCTAAAGATGCATAACAAAAAATAACTTACCCGTAAGCTGTGTATATGTGGTGGTTGGTTGCTGATACCGTTTATCGACCCATTCTCTCTGGAGGTTGTGTAGTTTATCCATTGTCTCTTTATTTATGTTTGTACATCGTTCCTACAATATAAGCAGCATCAGAAATAGAGATGATAAAATCGAAAGTGAACGCAAATATTAAAATAATAAAACCCTGGAACATAATAGGCAATAAGATGGGTCAAGTCTACCTAACATCTGACGGTTTCTTTTTTATATCAATGATTTTCCAGAGAATTGTGTTTGGAAAATCAACATCAATTCTGGTGTTGCTTCTCACCCATCTCCCTCAGATCTCTTTAAATATGCAGCTAATCTAGAAGTTGACCTGGGTACAGTTATGGATTGGAGTAAGAAATATCTTGTTTCCTTCCTGGTAAGACGCAGCTCATATCTTTCAAATGTAGGTATGTCCCCTTTCTTCCTGCGATTTTCATGAATGGTTTTTGCTCTCAACAAATAACTGATTCTAAAAATTCATGGTCTTTCTTTCTCGTCAAATTATTCTTGAAGTTCATAGATTAGATCCATTGCTCTTTCTACTTCTCAGAATATCAGTTATCTCTATTGTTGTATAGCAGGGGACTCATATTGAAGAGAGGTGACGGGGACATATATAACAATGATGAGGGAGAGAGGACAGAGAAGACATTTATACAGTTACAATTCTGAGATGCTTCGGAACTTCATATATATACTGGCTGGAGATGTATACAAGTTCTTAACGCAGAAGAAGGGAGATACATAATCTTGTAAGTGTTACACAATGTTCATTACAAGATGATTAACATATTACCTTTTGAGTGTTGGAAGATGACACATGACAACAGTTACAAAAACACAATGAGGATTCTTTATTCATTGGACCGGTCAAATGCTGATGACGTCAGGAATTCAAATTTGGATCTACATGATTAATCTTCTACCCTTCGCTTCCAAAGAGTCAGCTGACCACTGACTTCCAACTGACTGACTCAACTCTCTGTCTGACTGACTAGCATTACAAGTGTATGCTGTATTTTCATAGACATCGGCAATGTTACATACCTAATGTGCTTCAACAAGTCATATCTTTTTTATTTGTTGGTCAATTTTTAAAAGAATTACATTTCTGGAAAGAGAATAGAATAAGTATTCCAAGGATGTTAATGATGTTTTCCTTTTATGCGTTCAATGTTTTTATGCTCCAAGTTAAAAATGAAAAACGGTAAAAAATGATGAGAGCAAAAAGGGAAACAGTTTTTTCAATGTTTACATTTCATACGTTATGTTTGGATACATATGCGCAGGGTTAAATTTGATTGGATATGGCTGAAATTTTACAGGCTATTGTTTGATTTTTATTTTTACGACCACAGGAGGCAAAGTTATGACAGAGCAAAGTTGACGAAGAATATTTCAAAATTGCTAAGATAAATCAGTATATATCATCCATTTTCATATAGATAATAGTTTCAGAATTATTTTTATGTACAATATGTAAATATTTGATAATTATTAATTGTGTGGAAATTTCTTTTATAGAAATTCAAATCATTTATTAAAGAGAAACGATGACAGTGATGGTTTAGCTATGCGCTAACCATCGCTGTCAGGGAATTAACGAGTTTGTATTCTCTTAAAAATAGAAAACTGTTTTTTCTGCTTTCAAAACGAAAGCAGAAAAAGTTTCATTTTTTATTCTGGGTTTGTCAATTTAAAAAAATTATCAAGTTTTTCAAATTTGGTTTCCAAACAATACCATTTTGTTGTTTTTAACGATTGTAGTACACATGTACTAAAAGCGTTAAAAAAACAACAAAATGTACTAAGTACATGCGTTTGTTTTTTAGTGGTACCCCCCCCAAAAAAAAACAAATATATAACAAATGAAAGGTACTTGTGCACTTATGCTACCATGCTGAAATAATAACATTATTTAGAAACCCATTCTTAACATGGAAAAGGGTGTTTTGTTAACTATTCTGTACTTTCACCTAACAATTAAATAAAATATATCATGAAACTTGACTTTATTTTTAACTCATTGTGAAGACCATTTTTTCAAATCTGTAAAACAAACCAGTTTTTTTTTTAACTGAGGATATCTAAATAATAATAATAATTAGGCGATTCGATAAAGAATTTCATTGTGATGCAATTTGTAAATTTTTACCTTGTTTCCACCTTAACATTTTTCTTTAAAATGACTATCTTTTAAGGTTTTCAGGTATGTTGAAAACGAATATCATATTTAAATTTTCGCAAATAAGTAGCTTTTGCGATATTAAGCAATGTATTTCTTATGTTATTGCATGTGGCCATCTTGGTACGTGTGTTTGCGCATAGTTTCTTGGGGTTACGCTCGTGTGTACCAAGATGGCCACCAGTGATAACATAAGAAATGACATTGCTTAATATCTGGAAAACTACTTATTTGCAAAAAATTTAAATGCAATATTTGTTTTCAGCATACCCTAAAACCTATAGAAGTAAATATTAAAGTGGAAACAAAGTAAAAATTTACTGTTTTATTTCTTTGTTTTCATAATTGAATTTTCAGTAAAACAACAGAATAGAAATGACAAAAATTACCATCAACTGATGAATATATAGTTGTTGCTTATCAGGATTCCTGGTATCCTGGTACTGTGAAAGCTACATCGAGGATTCATGCAGAGTACGATTTACGGTTGCATCTCAGAAAATAGGGGTATATTTTGGGCCAGATAGAGAGGATTTACAAAATTGAAAATTGGACTGGTCCCAAAATGCATAAGTTCTGGTCGACTATGGGAATTTCCATCTTTTACAGAAATCAAAATCTATATGAAAAATTTTCTTTGATTTATTTCTGAGATTAAGTCATATCTATTCAATCTTTTTTTTCTTTGAGGGGAGTAGTAAATACCGGTCATGAATGCTCTTTAGGCATACAATGGTTACACCCAGATTAAGCTCTCCTTTGGTGAGGTGGCAGGAAAATGCCTGCTCTCAATAAAGCTATATTTAAATACCACTATAATAAGTTTTGTTCATGAATAGACACACACTGTATGATACCATGTGGCAGTTTAAAAAAAAAAATTGAAATTTGTACATCTGAATTTATAATTCATGGCTTATGGTAAAGAGATACATCAAATTTGACTGCATATTCAGAAAGAGCACACAATTATACATAAGAGTGCCAAGTTTCATGACAATAGCTTAAAAAATAAATGGTGGCGAAATTACCGAATTTCTTGAAATGTTGAGGTCCGTAATTTAGCCCACTTTTTCTAAAGAAAAATGTCCACGGAAATGCATAAATTTTGGCACTTAAAATTCTCATAACTTTTGAACTACTGATGGCATTTGCATAATTCAAACGGTTTTAAGCATCTTTACATAGCTCTTTTCATGCAAGTTGATAAAATAACAATTATCTAAAAAGAAAAAAATCAACTTGTAATGTTAGACTGACTCACTGACTGACTAACTCTAGCTCCTATATTCAGAATCCCCCTTCGTTATGACGTCAGAAGTGTGTTTTCCAAACATGACCAATTCACGTCGCTATGCACACGCTTTTGACAACAAAAGAACTCTCAAAATATGACTCTAACCTATTTTTTAACAATATATTTTTAATTTGTATTGTTCATTCGTTTTGGCTGACCTTTTTAACATTCCAATTCCAAACAGAATGAACAATCAATTCTTTTTACGATATAAACAATATCCAACTATTTCTAATAGAATTTATCAAAAGACTAAATTTTAACATTCCATTTCTTAACTTTGCTTACAAGGTTCGAGTCTCGTCTTATCCTAATCTCATTTTCACTTATCTAACGTTCTTCTTATTTACAAGGAAAGGGGACAGCCTTTCCTTGTAACACTATTGCTTTAAATGCTTTCTCATAACTGAGGCTATTTTCTATTTCTAAAAATCTACTATCAGACCACGTATGGAGTACTGTTGTCATGTCTGGGTGGGTGAATCTCTGACCCGCTTGAGGGTTCTTGATAAGGTGCAGAAACGTATCTGTAATTTTATTGACCCCACCTTTTTTCTTTTTCTTCGCAACCTTTCTTTTTTGCAGATGGAAAGTTGCTAGTCTCAGTCTTTTTTATAAATGTTATTATAATGTGTCCTTCAGAATTGTCTGATCTATTACCTGCTTCCTTCGTTCCAGCTTGTTTTGCTTGTTGGTCTAGTGGTCACCATCAATTCATTGTTTTAATACCACATTGTAAGACAGATTCTTATTCCAGTAAATTCTTTCCAAGAACTACAAGTAACACTTTTCCTGCTGTTTTCTTCCTACCGATAGCGTTGGTCAGTAACCATCTCCTGTCTTTGTCATGCCTCGGCTGGTGAATCTCTGTTCCATTTGAGGGTCGCTGATAAGGTGGAAAAACCTATCTGTGATTAGATAGGCCTCCACCCTTTTTTCTTCTCTGAAACCTTTCTCGCTCACAGATGTGATGTTGCTAGTCTCAGTTTTTTTTATAAATATTATAATGACACGTGTTCTTCAGAATTGTCTGATCAATTTCCTGCTTCCTTTACTCCAGCTCACTTGATTCATTGGTCGAGTGGTCTCTAATTTGCTGTTTTGATACCTCGTTGTAATACAGTTTCTTATTCCAGTAGTTTCTTTCACTGTTTTTCTCTTCCATACAACCATGGTATTTTCAAGACTAAAGTTGGCGCTTCTACACTATTGGGACAAAATTTTGGAAATCGTAATACTGAATTTCACATGAAAACAATGGTATCTACGTATTCCTTGTATTTTTAAGATGATTATATCCAAAAATTACAAAAATCGATAAGATAGAAAATTATTTATTAAAGAAAATAAACAATACAATTTGATGAAACGATCGTAAGACACAGGAGAGTTCAACAGGGAGGTAGTTTACCATTTCGATTTAAACAAGATGGCTGCAATTTCACCTGCTACCATGATTAAAGTCGTTTTTTTTAATAATTCAGTAATATTCAGGTAATTTCGACTGCATAATTTGGAAGCTACTATTAGAACTTATTAGAATTGACAAAAAAATCAGTTGAAACCATTGTTTTTTTATCTGAAAACTCCATTTATCGACTACAAAATCTTGTCCCAATAGTGCAGATGTGCCCTAAAAACAATAGGTATGATAATCATTTTTCATTCCTGTTCCTTACATCACATGGCTTCACTCCTTGTCTGGAGAGATTTATCTTTCCTCAATATACTTCCTGTCACTTTAGAAAGATTTTCTTTCATGAATATCTGCAATAACAATGCGGATCTCTAACGCTAAGGTGATAGCGTTTAACTGATTGTCGGGTTCGGCAAAAATATTTATGTCAAAGATGTACTAACCATTTGTTAAGTATGAAAATGTGTTAAAAAATTTACTCATTGTCCAGAATTCCACCATATTAAAAAAAAAAAAAAAAAGAAGTAAAATCTGTATGATGTACGTACCCATCATGAAACAAAATATCATATTCCAAAAATCACATAAAGTGATCAAGTAATTTTATTTTTATAAAGAAAATTATTTTTAAGCATTAATGGGAATTTGTAAGCCTTACAACAAAAATTTAGTATGAATCATTGTTGAATTATTTCGCTTGTTTTTTAAGATTTTTTTTTTTTTTAAATGGTAGTCAATCTTTGGATACTCATAATATGATTTTTTTTTTATTTAAAAGTAAAACTACTTAATTTGAATAATTTTTGTAATATATTTTCATTTAATCATGGGTACTTACATAAATACAGATTTTTCTTTATTTTTGCTTTTTAATATAAGGAAGAATTCAGGACAAGAACCAATTTTTTTTCAAGTTGAGAAAAAAAACAAAACAAAAAAAAAACAGCAATAAGGATTGAGGAGAAATAAGCAGAGTACCTGATCCAAGGCCGCCACATTCAATGCTTCTGTCCGATATTGATTTCCCAAAGGTAAACAATCTGTTTTATATTCTTCAGCTTTTTTCTGTTGATTACAAAGAAATTAAAAAAAAACAAAAGAACTAAATGAAATGGAAAGGCTTAAAGTTCATTGTTTTTTTTGTTGATTTTTTTAAAAGATATGTCAAAACAATTTAGAAAGTTGTTCAAACCGAAATTCTTTTTGTATGTGATCAACTGAGGCTATACTTTAAAAAGTAATCATGTTTATTGATATCTTCTATTGGTTTTAGAAAAAGAGATAATTATAGACCTGGCTAGAGATAGAATTTTATTTTCAAACTAATCTAAGAGTTGTCCAACACGTGTCAACATGTAAAATAGATGTTAAACTGATGATGATGATTATGATCACAACAATAGCATCAAATATTAGTAACATTGCTACAACCACTGCCAATAGCCTCTCTCTCTCTCTCTCTCTCTCACTAAACAAAACATCCATGAGTTATGTTTCTTTCCTAGAAGTGTCCATTTGTGGAATACAGTGTTGAGGAGTTGCTTATCAGCTGACTACAACATGGTCGTTTTCAAATCCAATGTAAACAAATTCTTGTACTTTACACACTGTTAAGTTGTGAATAGCTATAAACAATTGATATTTAAACTAACTCTTGAATTGGAAGCCATGTTTAATTTCAGAAGAGTTTCCAATGGGTAGTTATTCTATACAAGTTCTGGAGATGAAAAGTTCTCGGTGGGCAGCTGTTCTGTACAGGTTCTGGACTTTATAATTTTGCAGCCAAAGACCAAAAGGCCTTCTCGTGTTGACACAAAAAAATTATGTGCTGGAATGCTAAAAAGATTGTATTTTTATGGAGCAATGCTGGTTTCTGATTGGTTGATAGCAGGACATGAATTAATTTGATTCGTCAGCTCCTATCAGTAGCATTTATAAATAGAATCTCCCAACTTTGAGGGAGCATACTCCCATTTTATACTCTGTATGATGGGATGTGTCTCCTAGCGGCTTCAGGTAGACAGGGTAGAGTACTTGTCAAGGATTAATTCTTTACACTTAGTTCGGCAGGGGAGGGGCCAAGAACCGGCGCAGCACCTGTCGGACTGAGGTACACCATTTGGGTATCACGTAGGAGGTCCACCCTCCCAGGCCTTGCCACCTGGCTTTCGGGTGGGGCAAGTTTATGGCTTGCCGCCTGAGGCGCCCCTACCGGAGAATGCTGACAGGGGAGCCAAGGCAATCTTTGTTGAGGCAAGAGTGCTCCTCCTTTAGGGGAGCTTGCCTACTCTCCACCTTCCGGCCTTGTGCTACATTTTGCTGCGGTGGACAGCAGATAAATATCTACCCCCATTAAATATCAAAAAATATTGCAGCACTAACTTTAACCTCCAGCCAGATCTCTATTTATCCTTTTTTCTACAGTCCTCCAGTATCACTTTCTCTCATGTTTTCTTTGGCCTCCCCCTGTGAACTGCACCTGCTATTAAGAACTAATTTTCTTGAGGCTTAGCTGTTAAAGCATTGGATTGTTTATCCATTTAGATGTATATGAGCACACCCCATGTTGTTCTAATATATTTCTGGTATTTTTAATTTTATGACCAGCTTCAAAAGGTGATATATGTGTATGTATCTAACTTTATTTTTTTTAATATAGGAGTCACCACTTATCAAGGCCCAAAGGCCACTCAAGGATAAGGGTTAATGAGTGTACAGTAGTCAATGGGACAATGTAGTAGTAATCGTTAGTAGTGGGAATTTGGTAAATTGTATTACTTAAGGGGATGGCTCATCAAGAATTTATTTACGTTGGACTTGAAGACGACCAAACTGTAGCCAGCTAGAAAGCAGCAAATGGAACAGAGTTCCACAGGCATGCAGTTCTCAGAAAGAAGCTTTGTTTATATAATCTCCGTTTAGGTTTAGGCACAGATAAAGAGTGGGGGAAATTATTGATAGTGCTTTCAGCTGGACAAGTGCTTCCTGTGAAAGTTTGGCAAGGGGGAACCATAAATTGGAACTCAGATGGGCACTTGCCATGAAAATAACAATAAAGCAGAGACAGGCTGGCAATGTCTCTTCTTATATAGAAAGAGATAGATTAATATAACTGGAACAAATACATTGAGGACATTGCAAAAGCTGCTGCAAAGAAGGTAGGTTTCCTTTGTCGTGCTAGAAGACTATTCACACCTGAGAATATCCTGTACCTAAGGCCACCATTCACCCAAGCATGGAGTATTGTTGCCACTTCTGGGCTGATGCATCTTATCACTAACCTCTCCCTCTTGGGCCCAAAAAAGAGTTTTCGATCCAATAGGTCCTAATTTGTTAACTAAGCCCCAACCCCTGTCCCATCACCACAATGTTGCATCTCTGTACCTGTTTCACAAATATTTTAATAGAATGTGCTATGATGAACTCGTTGCACTTGTGCTTTCTCAACCGTATATATCCCCAACAAACTTGCTTAGCAACAAAATCACACCCTTTCACTGTTGAGGTCCCTAAATGCTAGAAAGCTTTCTACTCTAATAGTTTCTTTCCTCGAACAGCTAGACTTTGGAATTCCTTTCCTGCTACCTGCTTCTCTGACTGTACTGATATGCAGAAGTTTAAATGTAATATAAACTAATATCTTGTTAACCTTTCCTAGGTATGGTCCCAAATAGCAGCCCTTACATCCAAGTAGCGATATGCTTTGTTAGGGGTGAACGTGAGTAAAAAAAAAAAAAAAAACATTGCAGGATGGTGCATAAAGAAAGATAACATGGTGACCGCAATATAAACAAGTTAACAAAGAAAAGACATTTACTGATTTTGCAGATGCAATGGCTCTTTACTACTTGGCCTTTTGGCTGGGAGCAAAGTGTAGTATTTGTTCTGATATTATGTATTGTCTTTTTTCTGCTTTTGGTCAGTATTGAGGCAATTTTAATTTTTGTCCCAATACAGAGAGGGCTACTTTTTAGGTAGTAGTTTCCCTACATAAAAAAAAAACAAGCTTGTGGCTAACTCTGCCCTTGTGGGGAGGCAAATCAGTCAAAAGTATAATGCACCAGAAACATTATAATCTGGGCATTTTTTTTTTTTTTTCAATTTTCTTATAATTTTGTTCTAGCTAGGGATGGGACATCCTGCCAGATGCCAGACATTTACTTATTATTCCATACATTCCAACAGAGAGATCTTTTTAAAGATTCTAACCATTCCTTTAATTGCATCTTATAACACTGAGATCTGACGTGCTGTTATGTTATTAGCTTCCTGGAAAATACCGGTTAGTCTTGCTGATAGTTAATTATGATGGCTATTGTTGTTTAGATAGAAAAATGTTATTTATATGAAAAGTTATGTTTGAGAAACATAAAAATATTGACATTAAAGTTTTCAGGAATGTAACTTGATGGATGAAATGTTATTTTAATAGTTATGTTTGTCACTAAGAATGGATCGGGCAGTTTTAGGAATTTAGGACAAAGAAAATGGATGAACAAAACCCTTTTTAGAAAAACAACATGTGATATTAATTTTATTTATTGCAAACTATTATCTTCATCTTTTCTTAGTTGTTTCATGACGTTTTGGCCAACTATTCCTCTGGCCTTCGTGGCACAGTTGATAGAGACGTTGAATCTCTACGGTTCCAGGTGAGAATTGTCTGAAGATAGCGGTTTCAATCCTATCCAAAGCCGGCCGGAGGTTTACTTGGACAAAACGTGGTGAGATGACAACAACTATGGATGACAGCATTTGCTGAGCATGCAGTTAGGAGATTCAGAGTTCCTATCCTGTCGCGGTTACCACCTGACAAAGGCCAGAGGAATAGTTGGCCGAAACGTTGTGAAACAACTAAGAAAGATGAGAATAATAGTCCGCAATAAATAAATTAATAATATTCATCTCAATAATGAATTCCAATTAAATAATTAAAACATGTGATATGTTTGGATGCTATGTAGAGAGTGACATCAGAAAAGGAAGTGAGTTTTAGTTACACATAGAAAGTAGAGAGTTAGATTTAGCTCAGAATTTTGCAATATTGAGCGATTCTAGATTTATGTTTGACATGTTATCTTTACATGAACACACATCCATAGTTAGGGTTAGAGATCTATCATTTTCTGCTTGGCTTTGTTGAGGTTACATACTGAAAGAATGTTTCCTATTTCTTACATGCGACGTCAATGTACATGTCCCAGAGCCTTAAGCTAACCTGCTTAATATATAAGATTTAAAGGAGAGTAGAAAATCGACCTTGGGTTTACTTTAACCAACCTTGTAACTCTCACTTCCCTTATTTTGTCCTTTAGTCCTCACATTCAAGAGTGATTTTTCTGACAAAGGGTGAAGAATTGCTGTTTTCTGAGTCAGAATCTATCCATCTAACATTTAATATTTGCTATTTTTTTTTTTTTTTAACTTGAAGTAATATATTTTTTAAGCTCCTTACATCAAGCGGTTTTATGCCTTGTCTGGAGCGATTTCCATTTAAAAAAAAAACAATTTAAGCATGTTCATATGCAGACAATATTGCCACCATTTTGGTAAGAAAGACTTTTGATTCATTGCTGAAATCTGAAATTAATTTATCATCACCAAAGACTGTTCGTTGTTGTCTCAGATTGATAGCTTGTAAGGCACTAGGATCATGTTTCAAATACAGTATCAAGCATTCTAAAGTAATCACCCATCTAAATACTGACCAGGTTAATGTTGCTTAACTTTGATAATCTGACAAGTATTATGTAGCAGGTCGAACATAAGTATTTATTAGTTATTTTTCTGTCTGTCGATCTATCTATTTATCTATGTGTAATATCGACATATCTCTTGATCTGGTTATCCATCTATTTTTGGATCTATCCATCTCAATCTAGCTATCTAAGTGGAGAGATAAACAAGAGATGAATATGAAGAATGCTGATAAATCTGTCAAAATATAATAAAATCATGTCATAGACAAGTTTACTGGAAGTATCTGATCAGCTGATGGGGTACGTGTATGTTACGTGGTTCTAGTTAGCTGAGAAGAATAATTGGAGTTGGAATTTGGATGTTGAGCAAAGCAGACGGTTTAACAGGTCCCCCCCACCTTCACTGGGGGAGGGAGCTGACATATGTCAAAATAGAAACCTAGAATTAACCATTTAAGCAGAGATATTCACTTTCCATTCTTCTGCGATGGACACCTGGAAAGTGAATAAAAACTATATAAAACAAACCAGCGTTCTTGGAAGTGAATGAATATTCGTTTAAACAGGTTCCAGCCTTCCCTTCAAGAACAAGACGAATTCCAGGAGGACAAGATCAACGACGCATGAAATTAAAGTATATCCAAAATACATGTATGACACACCCACATATGAACATTTAGACGATCATAGCATTGGAACATAAATAGGCAGCAACAACACAACTTGGGGTCATATAGTGAAGAACCACCAATAGACATTTAGTGACACGTATACACATCAGGATGAACCCTTCGTCCCAAGTACACATTTCACATATTGTACTATGGTACACATTACACAACAGACCCCTTATTGGTACCACCACAACACAACACAAAAACCAAAGTGATTTATTACAAAGGGTGCTTACGTAGAGTGGTGATCTTTTAAACCAACACATTTCAGGTGAAAACATTACACATTATTACGTACTTACATGCCATGTTAAAATTGGTATAAATTCCAAAAATTACGAAAAATTATTTAATTGAAAAATGATTCCAATTAAAAATAGAATTTATTGAACTATTGAGTTTTATCATATGTCTTAGTGTAGAAGAGTTGTGCAAGCAATCTTGTATGACAAACTGACTTATCTCCCTTGATTTAAATTAAAGGTCCGCCATCTTTAAACAGAATGTAATTATGGATGGAAGTCTTGTTAAAAAGTACATCTAGCACACTTTTACTGGATCATTTTTCATAATATTTGGAATTTATGCTAATTTCAACATAACATGTCAGTACATAATGTTTTCACCTGAAATGCATTTAAAAGATCGCCAATCTACACAAGCACCCTCATAATTATAAAATATGATTTTAAGTTAGATATTTTTTATTTACATGAAGTGTTACAAAAAGCAAAACAGAAAAACAAAAAATTAGGCACAAGGCCACTCAAAAATTGGGGACAGAGGGTCTTCGATCATTTGATCATCCTCGTCACTGTACCTTGGATAGTCTATGCTAATCCTAGCTAGAGTTCACATATGCCATAATATCATAAACTCACCAGGTGGGGTGGGAGGGACGTCCCACTAAAGATCTCCGAATCAAATGTTTTTTTTTGTTCTTTTTAATAAACTAGCAGTTCAGCCCGGCTTTGCTCGGGCCTTATGTACTGTTCATAACTTGCCCTACGTGTGAATACATTTTATGTGAGATTTCAAATGTTTAGACCAAAAATTGTCTGAGTAATTTCATAGAGATCGCAGTGGTAAATTTTTTATAACTTTGACACCAATTTTGACCTCTTAACATTTATTATTTTGGTCTCAAATTAAATAAAAAGTTTCACCCATGTCCAAGTTACCTACATCTAAAATTTCAAGTTTTTAGACCCAAAATTGGCAGAGAAATTTGGTAGCATTTGCTAAGGTCAACTTTTTCAACTTTGATCTTTTAGCAGTCAAATTTTCGCCCCAAAACTGATTAAAATGCTTGCCACATGTCTGAATACTTGTTATGTATAAATTTTAAATGTTTAGATCCAAAATTGGCTGAGTAGTTTGCTAGACACCGCAAAGGTCAAATCTTTTGAACTTTGACCCCTTGACAGCCAAATTTCTGTCCGAAACCCGATTAAACAGGATTTCCCAAATCTCAATACCTCTTATGTCAAATCTCGAGTCTGTAGACTGAAAATTGACAGGGTTATTTGGTAGGGAAATGTACACACACAGAATACACACACACACACACACACATACTTTCACAGATATATAGATAAATAATAATATATATATACAGTCCTGGTCAAAATCATAAGACCACTTAAGAAAGTAAGCGTTTACGCATAATATCGAATTTTTAATCAAACAAATGGTTGAAACCATTGCCAAAAAGGAAAATATGATGGAAAAAAATGAAATGTTTCGTTCGAAATCTTAGCCCTGATCTAATTATTTTTTAAAAAACAAACATTTTCACCTGGTCAAAATGATAAGACCACTTTAAAAAAATCGGCTAGTTTTGAAAAAATGAATACAAAAAGCTTTCTATGTTACTAAAAGCAACTTGTTAGGGGATAAAAAACATCTTACGAAATTATAAATGGCAAAAGGGAAATCATTATCAGAGTTTGAGAGTGGAAGGATCTTTGAGATTAATAGGGGTGGACTCTCCCATAGATCCATTGCAAACGAAGTGAATCGTAGCAAAACGGTCATCACAAATTTTTTAAGAAATCCAGATCAATAAGGGCACAAAAAGAGTCCAGGTCGACCAAAAAAAATAACTCCATCACTGGATCGCCATATCAGAAGAAGTTTAAAAAAAAACTCCAGTATGAGCTCAAGTCGATTGAAAAGCCAAACAGCAGCAGGATGTAGTCCTAAAACCATCAAAAGGCATCTGAAAATGAAGGGTTTCTACCATTTAAAGCGACTGCAGAAACCACGTCTTCTTGAACAGCACAAAACTAACCGACTTAAATATGCTGCCAAATACCAGACTTGGGATGAAGAGAAGTGGGAAAATGTAATTTTCTCCGATGAGAAAAAGTTTAATCTAGATGGTCCAGATGGATTTCAACACTATTGGCATGATAAAAATTTGCCCAAAGAGACTTTTTCAATTCGGCATAGTGGAGGAGGAGGGTCTTTAATGATCTGGGGTGCTTTCTCGTCAGCTGGGACCCGAAAGTTGCAAGTAGTGAAAGGCCGGCAAACATCATTGAAATACATTTCAATGCTTGAAAATGCTTCTATCAGGACTGAAGGTCCACGTCTGTGTGGAAGAAATTGAATTTTCTAGCAAGACAATGCTGTGATACACTTCTCGACAAGCACGAGAATACTTTTCTTCAAATAATATAGAATTGTTAGATCATCCAGCATGTTCTCCGGATCTCAATCCCATTGAAAATCTTTGGGAATGGATGGCAAAAGAAGTGTTCAAAGATGAAACCCAGTATGATTCGATAAAGGAACTTTCTGATTCAGTTTTCAGTACATGGGATAAAATTCCTTCACAACTGATAAAAAACTTAGTTGCAAGCATGCCAAAGAGAATTTTTGAAGTAATTCATAATAATGGAGGCTATACTAAATACTGAGACCCTTTTTAGTAATTTATAATTGCCTTTTGTTAGATAAATTATCAGTGGTCTTATCATTTTGACCAGGTGAAAATGTTTGTTTTTTAAAAAATAATTATTAGATCAGGGTTAAGGTTTCGAATGAAACAGATTTAATTTTTTTCCATCATATTTTCCTTTTTGGCAATGGTTTCAACCATTTGTTTGATTAAAAATTTGATAATATGCGTAAATGCTTACTTTTGTAAGTGGTCTTATGATTTTGACCAGGACTGTATATATATATATATATATATATATATATATTTAGTAGAAATGGTAATTGATAAAAACCTGAAGAAAGTGCTCAATACTGTTGTAGAGCAAATATGCGCTTTATTTTTTAAATTATTATTTTTCTGCTCTTCTCGCACCCCTCCCCTGACATCATTCACTCTTTCATCCCATCATAACGAACATTTCTGTAAAAGTCTAAGGAAGCTACAGACAGCCAAAAAACGGCCAGGTAGCTGAAACAGTAATGTAACTTAACAGAAAGATACGGTAATAAAAAATACAACGTATATATATATTATCAGAAAATTTTTCCCCAAGGTTTAATATATTAAAATCTATTAGCCAGTGGCAAAGTACATATATCAATAAAATTAAGCCAAGTAAATTGATAACATGAGGATGGTCCCACTGCTTGGTACCATTAATAACAGGATGAAAACATGTTCAGATGCATATTAACCTTGTATTTCTTTCTTTCAATAAATCTGATGAGATGCCAACCTTGAAGATTTTTGAGCACTATAATGTTTACAATTGTCTAGTTGATGTTGAAACAATGTGTAACATTTGAAAAAATGCTAAATATGATGCAATCTTTTTTCCTTGTTGTTTTGGCTTTCATAAATATATATATATATATATATATATATATATATATATAATATCCTGGGTAAAAATAAAATTTTATAATAAATATCCTTCGAATGTTATTTAATTGGTGCGGAGTAGGAGAAAAAAAATCCAAAAAATAAACAACAAATGTTAGTAGGACCCTCCCGACCCTCTCAAGATGGTAGATTGCCCACTGTTTTCGGGCTTGTTGGAGGCCCGAAAGCAAGCAGAATGAGCTCTAAAATGTGACTGAATTCTAGGTGGGAACGAAAAAAAATGGGGTGGGAGAGTTGATTTTAATCCTACTCACCTGACAGATAAAGATGTTTTTCTTTGTGAATAAGCCAGAGAGTTGCATGGAATTCTGCAAGACAAACGTTCCTAAACGTTCCGGAATACTCATCAGAGGAAAACTCTCTCCAGTCACCAAGCTCCAAATACTGCAATTAAAAATGAAGAGTTCAGATCAGAAAATTTCATCCATAATTTGAGCAAAATAGGATACATTTGAAGTTTTAATAGTTCCTTTAGGTTAGTAGGACATTTAAAGAGTTGGGGCCACTTCCATAGCCTTCTCCAGAAAAAGTAATACATATGATTGAAATTTCATAGCAAAATAGGATATATTTGAAGTTTTCAGAGGGTTAGGGTTATGTTCTCATATCTTTTTTAGAGGTTCACTTGGAAATTCAGGAATACGTCCATTGTCTTAGGTTTCTGGACAGAGAATTGATAATTTGTAACATATTTTGTATTATTTAGAATATCTGAACTACTGCTCTCAGTGTTATTCTTACAATATTTCAGCCAATGTAACCTCCAACCTTCTTCAAGTGTCTCTCATCAAACTTGGGGATCTTTCTGTCAAACTTAGAAAACTGTAGAGAATTTCAAATTAAACCCTTTATTTAATATATGGTGGGGGTAGCATGCTCTCAATCCATCAGCCATGACTAGGTAGAAGTCTAAAGTAATTTACAATTGTATTCTTAGTATTGCCCACACTCAGGATTGAACCTCCAAACTCTAGAACTGAATTTTACTTAGTATTTTATCAGTACAGATACTTGTGGACTTCCACTAGCTTCTCAGATAAATTTTATATGAGGATACATTTTAATTTTATGTAGATTCTCTAACTGTTCTTTCTATAGAGAATATACACACAGAAACAGACAGACATTAAGTTTTCTATAGATAGATTATTATCAGTAGTAATAGTGACATTACACAGTATGGCTAAGGTGCATCATGCTTAATTTCATATACTCCTACAATCGTATGAGAGCACTTTATTAACTGTTTTTGATTTTTGGTGGCAATGTAAACATGTACAAAGCTGCATATTTAGTGGTTGCATGGATGCATGTTACTAAATGCAGGTTTGCAATTTGAGAAATATTTAACTAAGAGAAGAGAGCCCACTTAAAAGTCTGGCTGGGCTTTTTGAAATAATATTTTCTTGAATACAAGCTTCCATGCTGTGATTCTGAGGCACTTGAGATTTTACAAAAGTTATGATTATTTCAGAAAGTAAGTAACCTGGTCAGTAAAGTTTCATGCCCAATGATAAAACAGTCCATGATTTTCAAGTAGCTGTCTGTGTGGTCTATTCCAAACAACACCATTATCTATATATATATATATATTCCAACAAGATGGGTAGAGGAGATCAGTCGCATTTATGTAGGTCTCAGATAGATAAGCCTTAAGCTTATAGAGTGTTTGGTTTGGTTTGGTTGGAGTTATTGGGATAGAGTTAGGAATTTAAGCAGACTGGTGTGTTGTTTTGTGGTTCAGTTAGATGTCACTGTCATTTGGTTGAGAAAACGTTGCAATGTCAAAATAAAAAATATAAATATAGTGAATATACAAACATCACACAAACACAGATACAGACATGAAGTTTTCTATAGATATAGATTATTTTCAATACTAGTAGTAATATTACAGAGTATAGTGAAGGTGCTCCAATCCTCTGAAAGCACTTTATTAAATGTTTATGATTTGGGGTAATAATGTAAACATGCAAAATGCTGCATGTTTAGTCGGGTACATAAATGCATGCTACAAATAATAGGCCTACAATAGGAATAAGAGAAGAGGCACCACTCAAGAAATCATATGGCTCTTTGAAATAATGTCTTCTTAACGATATGATTCCATGCTGTGATTCTAAGATACTTGAAACTTTACAAAATTAATAATCATCTCAGAAGATTGGCATTCTGATCAACAAGTATTTTTATCCAATGATAAAACGGATTTTCAAGTAGGTTGGTTATATGCTCTACTACAAATGACACTATATATAAATATACATTCACGCAGGATGAGCAAAGGAGATCAATTGGGTTTCTGTGAATCTGAGAGACACAGATGAGGCTCTGGGCTCTAAGGTAGAGGAAGGTTTGTGTTTGGTTGGACTTTAGTTGTTTGTTTTAATCAAGCTCTGGGTACATACAGTTAGAAATTTAAGCAGATAAGTTTTTTGTTTTGTGTTCAGTTAGAAATGATTGCCGTTTTGACTGCAAAGTATTTGTAAAACTGGTGTAAGGATGCAACATTGTGGGGATGGAAGATGGATAAGAAACTGAAATGCATTTGGGTAAATTTTTATGAAATTAAATAATTTTCTTTTGATAATATGTATAAAATGTTTTATTTCACACTATTAGATTTTTTTATTTTGATAAATATTTGTTTAATGATACATAAAAATGCAATTCAATGTGTAATTATGAAAATTATATTTACACAAGGAAAACATAGGAAAATGTGACATTCATAACTTTATTGATATACACGGTTTTGTGATAAATCTTCGACTAGGATTTAAGGAATCTTCAAAGATGCTGATAAGGTGGAGAAATTTTAGATGTATGAAGAAATTTAAAAGATGACATACCGAGCTTCATTTGCTGTGGTTGCCATGAGATATGTATAGGAAAGAAGCCATTTGGTTTTGGGATCAACTTCTGTGAAATTGGAAAGTTGTCTGCACTGCATTTCTTTGGTGTCTGGAAAGAAGAAGGAAATAATTACACATTATGCCACGTTATGATTTGTTAAAAACATTACATTTGATGAGCATAGAGGTTGTCCTAATGATTGAATTGGTTTCGCTGGTACAGTTATGTGGAGCATCCATCCCCCTGGAAAAACCATTGCAGAAACATGGATGTCTTGGCTTTGGAGTAGGTTGACTTGTCAACAAAAACTTGGAAACAAGTGACTGGACAAGACTGCACAGAGTGAAATTTATAAACAGTTGATCTTATAATAATTTCAAAAGATTCTATTTGTCTATCTAATAGCATGTTCCAACTCGGGATTCACTAAGAATACAATTAAAAATAAATTTAAAAAAATAAGTAAATATTGCATTCGTGTAAGGCCCTGTAATATTGTGGTTGAGTAAATGTTGGCTGCTACTGCAGTTTTGTTTTTCTTATCTTTCCAAGAGCTCATGTATGTTTCAAGGCAGCAAAAACACATTCAAGAAATGGGCATGTCATAGGTGAATGCAGCAGTAACCTCTTCCATTATTCCTTGTAAATAAATCCATCTTAACATATTTGGGTTTTTCTAATTCTTGCTACCAAAGACAAAATTATAACAATCTGCCTAACCATGAGGACTAGAGAGTGAACTTATGAAATATCATAGATTCCATGAACAAAGCTTCTTTCTTAGAACTGCACGCCTGTGGAACTCTGTTCCGTCTGCCTGCTTCCCACCTGACTACAACTTGAATGTCTTTAAGTCCAACATTAACAAATTCCTAATGAACCGCCCTCTTAAGTAAACACTTCATTAAATCTCCACACTAACGTACTGTACTTGCAATAACCCTTATCCCTGAGTGGCTTCCGGGCCTTGATAAGTGGTGACCACCGTATAAAAAAAAAAACACCTGATTCCTGAAGAGAGAGAGAGAGAGCGAGAATGAGAAACTTTGACGTTTTACTAATGTGGTAAAGATAAACAGGATGGATAGATTATCAGCTGAACGGTGATTTGATTGGATTGTTTTGTTGTATGGCATATCAACACTTTTTGGGTCATTTAATTCTGAATTTTAAATCGGTAAAAGTTTTTTGGTTTCAAGGTGTTCAAATATTTATTCATCGCATTTAACTTGGTTGTTTTTTGTAAAAGAATATTGTTGTTTTTGGCTTTGCAGAACATAATTGAGAAAGTTTCAATGAATGTCTTGCTGGTTTGTAAGGCCAAGAGCAGGTTCAAGGGGTTTCCTTGAATAGTCGAAATAGCACCAAACCAAAACATAAAACCAAGTCAATTCACAATGGTTCCTGGTATGATGCATCATTAATAGACTAAGGCTGTTGAGAAAGTCCTACGTGACAGGACCTAGCACTCCACGGCAATCAATTAAATCACAAATCTATTGAGATCATCCTATTTTGAACAGTTGCGATCCTTTGCTGACGTTGCTATATGTCTATGGCTTGTTGCTAATTTCATCACTGATAAACACACAAAAGTGTTCACACAAATCATATCCCGTATTTGTGAATTCTCATTTGCAAAGGGAAACGGCATCAGGCCATCCTTCTGTCAAGGTCAATTAATCAGAGGATCAATGGGAAAGCTAGTAATGCTTAGGACTATCAAACAATATTGTTGAGGGCATTGTCTCTAGTGAATTTGCCAGTACACCTTCTAAATGAAAAGGTGTGGAGTCCATATAAATTGCCCGGCATATCACAGTGGTATCTGTGGGCATTGCACACTCTTAAACCTAGGTCAACAGTGAGTTTGAGGCAATCATCATCAATTAGGTTTCTGCCGGCTGATGATGACAAGGCTGTTAGCCATGCACCAATGTCTGGCAAACATGCAGCTTAAAGACAAGCCAAATGATATTGGTCACAAACTGATTATTTCCAGTTCTTCGGTCTTTTGAACGATCTAGCCAGTCCTCTTTAAATCGGCAGACAGGTCATGGATCAGATCTGACAAAAGAGATTCGACAGTTTCATGTAGAATGCTCTCAACTAGATCTTGATTGGTGCAGATGGAGGAGGCATCAATTATTAATCCAAGTCAACTGAAAGAGTGGCTTGCCTCGGTCTACATTGTCAAAAAATGATGCTGATGATTATGCAATCACGCATCCCCAGGTAACATGGCGCACTACAGGCAAAGAATAAAAATTTCAGGATTTAAATACTCATAAGATGCTTTTTAGATCCAGTTTGAAAAACAGGAATAATTATAAGACCTATAATATGATTCAGCCTTTTCAGGGTTCAGTTAATTGACAATCTCTTGTAATTTGTCTTTCTACCATAATTATAAAGAATTTTTCTTTCTCTGTGTGCCTCACATCGAGCAATATTTCCGAGAATTTACCATTTTTGGAACTGCATCCTTACAGGTTTTAATATGCCCATATTCAAATCTAATGCTAACAAATACTTGTCATAAATAGTCCTCATTAGTGATAGAATTTTGTTCATTCCATTAATCATTTTCAATCCTCTCATAATAGTCTTCATATTAACTTGTTTCTTTGAATGCTTCTTGGACTTGATAAGTTGTGATTCACTGGTTTAAAATGTGACACCTATAAGCAGAGGTTGAAGTCAAAGTTGAAAGTGAGCAATATTTTTAAAGAGTCAGCTTTTTTTCAGTTAGTTTGGCAATTTTTGCAAGAGTTAAAGTAAAATTTATTAAAATTGAATCCCAAGCGAAGTTTTGGATGTTCAATGCTCCTCGGTCTCTCGTCTAGTAGCAAAGTGTCAGTGGTTTATTATTTAAAAAGGGTTGGAAGGGTTTTACTAACGAAATTTTTGTTTGTGTGCATTTTTTTTTCCATTCCATATTTTCTTCTAATGAAATTTTTATATATATTATATTATATTTATGAAAATATAAAATTCAATTTGGGGATATCTTAAGAAAAACAGCTTTAAGTGTAAATGTGGTATTATGGTGACTGAGATAGCTTTAGTTAATGAAATGAAACGGCTCTACCTAAATGCAGGTTTAACCAGCGTCCTCCAAAGGAGGAAGTTCCTTGAGAGTATGACATTCACGAGCGGTCCCCAGACATTCACGAGCGGTTGCATATATATATCGTGTTAGGGGAGATGATGACGTTAGGTTCTTGTAACTCTGGCAGGGAGGTGTCAACATTTCCTACATAGAACACCTGGAGTTCCCAAATTGGTCAGGTACAACATTGCTTTACTTTAGTGATCTAATGAGAACCAGTGTCTAAACATGATTATGCCGTACTCTAATTAAGAGTAGAATAGAGATTTGTTAATATTTGTAATGAAGGATGACCAACAACACTCATTTTCCCTCCACACTTTTGAACAGCATTGTGCCTAATTTATTGTTAATCTATATGTTTCTGATATTTATGCAAATAAATATTTCAAAGTGTAATATCTCTTCTGATACTACAGTTCATCTTTTCTGTCCTTGCCCAGTGAAGGAGAAATCCTTCTAGCCTGAAGTTATTTTAATTTTTGTCCCAATCCAGAGTGCTCTGTTTTTGGATAGTTGAATTTTTCACACATTTAAAACTGAACTCGTGAGGAGGCAAGTAGACAGAGATTCATTCTCCCTGAACTAGAGAGTGGAGTTAGGATCAGCTATTTTCTTCTTTGGAAGAGTCATCAGTTTTTTTTGTTTAAACCAACTCCAGTGTTTATTTTTTCAGTCAATGTCTCACTTTTGTCCATGAAAAATTGTGAAAAGCTGTCTACATTTTTTTTTTTTTAAATATGAGGGAGCGTTCCAAAAGTAATGCCTCCTATTTTTTTTTTTTTTACAATCCCATCTCATCCATTTGGACGGAATAAAAAAGAATTTAATTTTTTTACATAGTCATTCTCAGTTATGTAGAAAAATAAATTCTGGAGCACAAAAACTCTCTCGTTTTAATGGTACCACTTCCGTCTTCGCAGCTCTTCAACTTTTTGAGTTAAAAAATGAGAGGCTTTACTTTTAGAACAACCTTTGTAATACTGCCTAATGTAGCAGCAAACTGAGACACTGAACTTTTGTATTCTACGATCTCTTTATCTTTCTGGGTTTTAGTTTATCTATAAAAATGTAACCATTTTTGTTTTGATAATGTCCTTTCCTCGACAATTTTTTTACATCATACTTTTTTCAATCTAGAAATTCAATATTGATGATAGGGCGAACCAAATTTTTCCTTCAATAATTGTGTAATACTTATTAGCTGTTTTACTTTGTTTTTGTTTTTTTTTAAAGATTTTCCTTTTCTTTCTCTTATTTCCATTGTTATTAACTGTGAAGGGTGCGCCCCTCCTTTGTACATACAACAAAATATACATCCAATTTTATTGATGAATGTAAGTAAAGTCAGAATCTGATATGACTAACACGGTTGGCGCACTTTTTGAATAGAAAAAGTTGGCACATCTTTGAAAACATTATTTTGTAAGACTATTTAAAAAATTTAGAACAATGAAGGGGCAACCTCTCACAATTAATACCAATGCCTGACTTTTAATTAAAAAATAAATAATTTTAAAAACTTACCTGATGTTGGTTCTTGCCATGTAACGAGTTGTCCCCCTTGATGTATGATATGAAGTTGATGGTTGACTGGATGGAAAAGAGAGCCTAATACAGCAGGAAACTGAGACATTGTCTGCATTGACAATAAAAAAAATTTTTTTTCATTAAACAGTAAAGGTAAAAAAGCAATTCATATATAATTCTTTGTATTAATTTTTGAATAATTAAAAATAGAATTCTCGATAGAAAAGACTGGAGACATCTTTGAAAGCATTATTTCATGAAGCTATTTAAAGCATTTGGAATGAGAAGAGAGGACACCCCCTCACAATTAATACCAGTAGAATGAAAAGGAAAAAGGTAAAGAAAGTTTTCCTTGATAAAAATAGACATTGTCAATTTTTTTTTTATAGATGTGGAATTCATACTGTTCGCTTATAATACTTCATCAGGGAGTTTTCATTCAAACAAAAAATTATAAACTCAAATGTCAAAAACAAACATAAGTAAGCAATATCTATAATAGAAATGTAAGCAAAATGAAAACAAATAATACTTATTCTTGACTGGCAATGTTGTAAAAAAACATACGGTAAATCAAGGCAAAATGTCCTATACATGTCTCTGAATATATTCCCAATGTTTATTATATATCTATATATCTATAAAAGTGAACGTGTCTGTGTGTGTGTCTGTGTGTGTACATTTCCCTACACAATAACTCTGTCAATTTTCAGTTTACTGACTCGAAATTTGATATACAGGGTACTGAGATTTGGGAAAATATGTGTGATCCGTTTTGGCCAGAAATTTGGTTGTTAAGGAGTCAAAGTTCAACAATTTGATCTTTGAGAACTCTACCAAACTCCTCCGACAATTTTGGGTCTAAACACTTGAAATTTTAGATATAGATTCCTTGGACATGGATCTAACTTAATAACTTGATTTGAGCCCAAAACAATAAATGTTAAGGGGTCATAATAGGAGTCAAAGTTGAAAAAAATTGCCGCTTTTTTTTTGCTCAACATACACCTCCAAACACCTGGGCAACGCCGGGCTGAAATGCTAGTATATATACATATTGATATATATTTTAATAACATTAATAGGTTGGATATGATGAATGTCTATATTAGTTATGAGGTAATTCCAATATTTTTCCCCTTGATTCCGATACAATTATCGATTCTGTTCTAAATTTTCGATTATGATTCAGATTCCTTTTAAATCTTCAAATATTTAGAGTTTTTAAATTTATTTTTGGATTGCCATAAAAACAGATGTAAGTAAACATAAAATTACACTAGTGTTAGGGAGGAGTGGTTGCTCTATTGACTTTAGTTTTACTGGTAGTCTAAAATCAACAACTATTTATCCTGGGTGAAAGTAAGTTTTAAACAAAAACAATTGAAAGAATTATTTTTGGCATCAGAAATTAGGTAAAAAAAATTTCCGTATCTTATACCTCAAATATTTGTTTAAAAAAAGAAAAAAAACTATTAAAAGAGCACAGCTTGGAATGAAAAGAAATAAGGGTGGGGTGAAAGTGCAGTAAAGTGATTTAACGTTTTTATAGATTCCTTCTGCTTTTTTTTTTTTTTTGAAGAACTTTGAAATCTTTCTTGTTTTGTCTTTTCTTTCTTACAATATGGCCTTTTAATTATTTTAATCAACTTGGTTAAATTTGATCCGTGAGAAAATGTCTCAAATCAATAATGTGATAGAAGAGAGGAAAGAAGAAGAGAGAGAGAGATAGAAAAGGAAAGGGAGGGGAAAAAGAAAGGATAAAGAAAGAGAGTAAGAAAGAAAGCGAAAGAGAGAGATAAAGAGAGGGAGATGTGTGAAAGAAGGTACTAACCTTTCTCAGTTCTTTTTGATAACGTATAAGGAGTGACTTGAAGTTGAGAGGTTCTCCTGGTTTGGTAAATACCTGATGCCGAATAAGTCGCTTGCCAAAGATGAGCATGCAAGATGACTCCATTGGAGTGTAGATGATTCCGAAAGGGGAACCACCATTCATCCTGAAACAAACATTTAAAAGAAAAAAATGTTTTAAAATTATCTGAAATGGTTTTGTCTGTTTTACATAATCCTCACCCTACTGTGAATTATTATGCTTTTATTCGTGGGGTTGTTTCTTAGCTGACTATAATATGGTCTTTTTCAAGTCTAATGTAAATAAATTCTTGTTGAGCAGTCCTCTTAGATAATTAAACCGTACCAAAGTTCCATCATTATTGATCACAAGTTTTACATAACACTCATAAACCCTTATCCTTAAGTGGCCTCCAAGCCTTGATAACCCCCAAGTTTAAAAAAATTCATTCAAATATTTGACTCATATTTAGAATTACACTTATTAAAAAAAAAAAATATAGACAAATCTTTATGACATACTCATTATGGAACGAAGATGTCATATTCCAAAAATCACATAAATTGATAAAATTATATCTAACTAAAAAAAAAAAAAATTACGAATTTTACCAATTTTAATACTCCATTATAAGGCTGATTTAGATCACGATAGTTCGAATTGAGTTGTCTCCTTATTTATTCAACTAAAATCTTAGGCTTCAATTTGTCATAAAATTTGATATTCTTAATGAAAAAAAAACCTACTTGATCAATTTACATCATTTTTGGAATACAACATCTCGGTTCCATGACAAGTATATATACATCATAAAGATTTTTGGTGCTTGTTAAGATATAGTCAACAAATTGATTTTTTAAATATATCGTTTTAAGCAAAAACAATATTACGTACTTAATTGTCATGTCGAAAATAGTAATATATCCAAAAATTACGAAAATTCATTGATTAGAACAACTGGTATTGTGTTTTTAGTAAAAAAAAAAAAAAAATGTCTATCACTATAGACAACAAATATTGCAGCCATGAAAAAGTAATCAGAAATATTTGTACCTGAATTATGTCCCCTGTGTGTAGAGTTTTTTATAACGTAATGCAATTTTATCGAATTTTCCGTATAAATTATTTTTAACTATAAATAACTTTTTACTTGATTTTTTTCATAATTTTTGGATATATTACTATTTTCGGCATGACAATTATGCACATAATATTGTTTTTGCTTAAAACGGCATTTTTTTAAAAGATCTGTCGACTGTTTCTTAACAAGTATCAGATATTTCTGCATGTTTGTCTTTTAATAAGTACAATTCCAAATAAGCAACAAAAATGTTACAGCATATTCTTATAAAGATACGATGTGAAAGTTCCCAACACTGTCCATGCACTTCATTTTTTATATTTGTCTCTTATTACTTTTTCAACAGAAATGAGATGCACCTCTGTATATTAGTAGTAGTGATGGGACGATTCCAATATTTTTCCGATTCCGATACAATTACCGATTCCGATTCTTTATAAATCTGTAAATGAGTAATAATAAATCTATAAAATGAGTATTTTCTCCCGATTACCATAAAAACACATCTTAAATGTGCCTATGTTTTCTCAAATGTAAAAACACACCTGTGAGTGGGTGGGTCTAGAGATTTTAGTATTACTGGAAGTTTAAAATCAATAAATATTTATTATTTTATTATTACTACAAGCAGTGGAAGATGGTCCTTAAATCGAAATCAAATAAAAAGGATAATTTAAGGAATCGGTTTTGGCATCGGAAAACAGGCTCAAATTTTTCCGATTCCGATACCCCAAAAAGTTAAGATTTTTTCGATTCCCGATTCCGATCAATTGTCCCAACACTAATTAGTAGTATGTAATCAAAACTGTTGCACGAAACGTAAAAATAAAACCTTTTCATAAGAACAACGAAAGGATTTGGTTAATTACTCATACCATTCAGCATTGATGAAAGAAGACAGTGTCCAAGTGAAGAAAAGAAAAATAGAAAGTTTTTTGGGTCCCAGAAAGTCTGTCAGCAATTATCTTCAGTCAAAGACAGTCGATGCTTGAACATCCAGTAAACCGAAACAGGAAAAATAGAAGGAACGTCTTTCTATATCGCTTTCAGGATTCTCTCTGTTGACCGACCATAATTTCCAAAGGCACTAAATTAGTTCTTCAGGGGACAGATGGAATTTGCTCTGCCAACTAATTGATCAATGTGTAACCAAATCACCTAGCAGGGACATTTCTTTACAAGAGAAAATATTTATTATTTGTGACTGCTACATCACCCCCTGCTTCTATATTCGAGTAACATTCAGTAAACAGATATCCTTGGGTGGCCTTTCGGCTTTGATAAGTGGTGACTTCTTTGTTAAAAAAAAAAATACATTTTCATTACAGAACTGAAGTCCTATATTACCAATTTTATTCTTATTAATTTTAAAAAAAATAATACATTATCTTTGCTATTTATGGACGTTTGGCACAATATTTTTTGTAAAATCTGCTGGTGTTACTGCAAAATTTGAACCTAATTTTTGCTAGGTTATAATTAAAACTTAGTTTAGGGTTTAAAAAAAGTAACAGTTTGGTTAAGATTCTGTAGAAGTATTTCATTATAAAATACTATTTGAGAAAAGTTGTGTTTGATCTAGGTACAGGGATTTGTTTTCAATAGAATACCCACATTTATATCATAAACTAACAGGAGAACCTGGCTTTCTTTGGGATTGAATGAGGAATCCTATGCCTTTTTGCATTCAGCTCACAACACAAAATGATCTTTTTTATTCTTACATTTTAGAATAATCAAATTATGGGGTGGGTTGAGGTGGAGTCCACATATATAAGAAATTTAAGACCCAAAATCTCAACAATGCCTCCTCAATCCTAAAAACATCAGAAAGAACCAATGTTATCTATAAGTTTAAATGACCTTTGGGAGCGTGCAGCACCCATAATAATATAGAAGCAGTTGCTACACTGGTTTTATGATTACTACCCGATCCTGCCCCCTCACAATGCATCTAGTAAATTCTAGATTAATTTATCAATATATCCAAAGATATAATTGCTCCCCACCTCCAATATAAGACAAATCCTAGTTAGTAATACAAAAATAATACATTCTGAAACTAATTTTAAAGTTAAAAATACTCAAAGCTATCTACATAAACACTCAACAACCTACAATCGATAATATTGCCTACTAAACCAGTAACAATATTTTAATCAATAAACAATAAAAATCAATACCACACCATGTATTCTGCATTCCTTTTAAGTAAACATTAAAAAAATGGTACTTGTACAGTTTAGTCAAGACATTAAAAAATGAAAATATCGAAAAAAGTTTAAATTGTAAATTTTGCTTAATTTCATTGAGTAGTTTTTTTTTTTTTACAGCGGAAAAAACATGTTTTTATGAGAGTGTGTTGAAGGCGGCCATCTTGGATTTATAAAAAATTTTGTTTGAATTTTAGAAATAACAAAGGGAGATAACTCCAGTTAAAGCGCTGACACCTCTTCCCATCTTTAATACTAGCTAAATCGAACATTTTGCTCGGTATCATAACAAATTGTTTTTTTCGCTGTAAAAAAAAAAAAAAAAAAAAAAAAATACTGAATGAAATTAAGTGAAATTTTTTTTCAGAGAACTTCGTTCCATAACGGATACATACAATTTAAACTTTTTTCGATATTTTCATTTTTTAATGTCTTGGTTAAACTGTACAAGTACCAAAAAATCTAATAGAGTTATTTCCCTTGCACTGAAAAAAGGGAAAGTGATAGATCTTGTACAGTGAAATTTGCCATGGCAGTTTGGGAGGTAAACAAACTGTAAGCATGACAGACTTTAAATCATCATGCATCCATGAGCTTCTACATTATCATTTAATCTGTAAGTTGTTAAATAAATCTGTATTTTAGAGTTGAAACCAAAAACATGTATCATTAGGCATAAGTATTCTCTTGAGTGATTCAATTTTCTAACATCTTGTAAGAACTCAAAGCGCAATAGTTAAATATATGAAAGTAGATATTTAATAAGTATTACATCTTTTCTGGCAGACTTTTTTGTCAGCAACACCTATATATAAATCTCACCTGTCTGTTTAAATGTATGTATGTATGCCTCAAAAACTTTTGACAGAAGCGAAAGATTTTCACAAGATTGGTATCATTTTGAAGCTCAACCCTTCGGACGACAAATATAAAAAAAATTGTCCAAAAACATTAATTCCTTCACCCTCAACTGAGCACTCTTCTACAGGGTGGTGTCACTTTTTTCGCCGACATCTTTGAAAGTCATTACTTCTTAATTTAAACCTACATCACTTCCAGTTTGGCGATGTGTGCAACAGCTAATGCGTCACATTTTATTTTTCACATTATTTTCCTCCTTCGCGGTATGGGTTCGAGCCTGCCTGCCTACTACTACTACTTCCTTTTTTTATTTATTTTTTTTTTATTTTGCTAAACCAACACCCTTACACACACACACACACACACACACACACCTCCACTTTCTTTTCCGTCTTCATGTCACAGGTCCGAGTTTTCCTGCCTACTACAACTTTATTTATTTATTTTTTTTTTGCTTTACACACACCTACAAACACTCGGCACCCAGGCTAGTATTTTATAAAAGCTTTTACTTACATTTCTTCAGGAACAATCAAGACACTGTGTTTGAATGTCAGGAGGGAACATGGAGGACAGCTGCGAAGAATTTCTGTCCGTTCAATATGTTTTCCAAGTGATTCTATATCATCTCTAGAACCTTCGATAGAAAAATATAGCAATTACACATTTAAAAAAGTAATAATAATCGATGATACTGTATTTATCATAATTAGCTAGACGTGTGTAAATTATACAGTATTTAAATTACAATACTTGATGAGATGACGTGGCATGATTATTTTGCATTTTGAAGAGAAATATATATATATTTCTTATTCATATAAAGTTGCATTTTTCAGCATTATTTCCTTTTATTTTTCAGATTCCTATTCATTTTCTTTCATCTTTTTATACTCTTCTTATTCATATATATATATTTCTTATTCATATAAAGTTGCATTTTTCAGCATTATTTCCTTTTATTTTTCAGATTCCTATTCATTTTCTTTCATCTTTTTATACTCTTCTTTCTTCATCTTCCTCAGTTTTTCTCCACATCTCAACTTCCCCTAGCAATTCTTCGGCTACAAAGATTTTGCAATCAGAAGAGGCTGTTAACACATGATACTCAATAAACAATCAGTCAATCAAGCTCTTCCTTTAAATTGTGACACAACGATAAGCGGTGATTTATCAGTAAATGCTTCTTATCAGAAGAGAATGGATCTTCTCGACCAAAGAGAAGCATTTAGCTTTGAAATGGCAGGGCCTAAAGAATATTTTCTCTTCATTTTATCTTCTTTCCTTATTGATCTCATCATATAATAAAGTTATATGAAATGTTTATTCCTCATCTCTTATTTAATATATTTAAGTGTAAAGTGCAATATTCTTACTTCCTGTTGTTGAATACTCTCTGACTGTTTACTGTTTATGCCCACTGATTTGGCATTTATAGATACTTAATTTGTGTTAATTTCTGGTGGCCTTACAAAGTCAAAAGGGACTTTATGACTGGGTTTAAATTCCCCTCTCTGAGTGGATTGGTTGGTTGTTTTTGTTTTACGGCATATCAACCCTTTTCGGTTTATTTAATGCTGAATTCAAAGATTTTGAAGAAAAATTTTTTAATAGAATATATTTGTTGTTTTCAAGTCGGTTTCTATTTAACCCATAGTTGGGACCCTAACAGGTACTACCACTCCGGGTCAGAGTGGACCTGGGAGCAATGGCAATTAAAGGGTGGCTCCACACTCCCCAAAGCCCGCAAGCTGGGGCATCACCACTGGATATAGTTTTAGGTCCTATCCAGGACCTCTCTGAGTGGAAGTAATTATCATTTCCTACACTAATGATTGCATAAGCATGAAACATTAGTATCTGCAGGTATCAAAAATAATTGTTAATATTTTTTAAATATTATATATATATATATATATATATATTTCAGTTCAAGCATGCAATAAGTTGGTCAAGATTGCTTGCAGCAAAAAGGTTCACTTACCTGGCAGTTGTACCTTGTAGATGGAATGACTCCGGTGTGCTCTCGGTCCATTCCTTTCACACCAAAACAAAATGTTAAAGTCTGCTAGCAAACAGACATTAGTGAGAACAATCGACTGAGATGGTGGCACATCTATTACGCAGTCACTGGGGGCGAGCAACCTTACCCCAGTCGCCTGGATACCCAACAGGTAGCTGCATTTCCATGCATAGTTCTTTAGGCCCAATTGCCAGCACTGCACTGATCCACTACTTTGAATCTAAGGTGAGAAAAATATGTTAACGTTCGACAGTTTTAAAAATGTATTATTTGGGCTATAGTTCTTATCTTGAGTGTTATTTTCACGCTTTGGCTGATGTAAACTACGACCTTCTTCATGTCTCCTATCGAACTTGGGAAGAAGGTCGAAAGTTATATCAGCAAAAACATTGTGGAACTAACACTCAAGATGAGAACAGTAATGATACAAATTATCAATCTTCATCTAAAAAATTCAGAAACAGTTTTCAAATTTTTTTTAAATATTGGTACTTATGCACGTATTGCACTGTGCTGAAATAACATTATTTAGAAAACAATTTGTAACGTGGGAAGGGGAGGAAGTTTTGTAACTATTACGTACTTTCATCTAACAATTTCATAAAAGAAAAGTATTGTAAAACTTGAATTTAAATTGAAAATACAATTTAAAAAATAGCACGGTACAATAAGTGCATAAGCATTTAAATATCTTTTAAAAAACAGAATATTCTGAAAACCAACAATATACTTAAATTTGAAAATTTTAGAAGAACAGGTAATGCTGTATAATTTTTTACTAAATAAAAAATAATTTTTAAATATTTATTTTTGTTTTCTGAGACTTTTGGTGACATCCACCCTAATCATAGAAGATTTTGTTTTTTGTTTGTTTTGTTTTCCTTATTTTGTTGATGATGCTAAATCCAAGGATGGTAGCTTCTAGAAAAAAAAATTGTATGTTCAATTTTGTTAACGATTGTATTAAAGTCAAATCTAATGTATGCAATATGTTTGGTACAAAAAATTGAATTAGTTGCATTTTTTGAAAGCATTATTATATATGGTTAAATTTGAACATATTAGAAACCTAAGTAATTCTTATCAAATGAAATTATTATCTAAGAAGATGTCATTTCTTTAAATTTTTTTCCTCATTTTGTAGGTGTTGTTAAGGTTCAGGGGTAGTAGTCCCTAAAAAATTATTTTTTATTTTGATAAAAAATTAGACAACATAATTCGATTTTCTAAAATTTTCAAATTTAACCTTACAAAATAATGCTTTCAAAAGGTTGTGACTAACACCTTGTAACAATGTGGTATGTTTAGGCATAATTGTTGTATACAATTAGGAAATAAATATGTTCTCTAAACTTAAATTACTCGTATTTCTAAATTTTTAAGACGAGGATTGATTATTTGGATCCTTCAGACTACTGTTCTCATCGAGTGTCATCTTCATATTTTGGTTGATGTTGAAGAAAGTCAGAGATCATATTGATCAAAACATTGTGAAAATAAAACTCACTATGAGAAAAATGGTACAAAAAATCCAAGAATTCTCCAAGTATATAGTTTCTATTAAAAATATCCACAAAAGCAATCAAACAATCAGTTTATTTTAAAACGTTTATTTCTTTGTCAGAATCAGTGATAAACCTTAGGCATATCGCAGAAGACTTGTATTCCAACCGATTACTGGGGAAGAGTGGAGCGATTAGTTCTGACATTTAGGACTTCTTCAACCACCTTGGTTTGATTGTTTTGTTTTACAGTATATCAAACGTTTTCAATTTATTTAATGTTGAATCTAATAATTTTGGAAAAAAGTTTTGTTTCAAGTTGTTTATATCTTCAAATGTTTATTCATTGTGTTTGGTTTGGTCGCTTTGTAAAGAGAAAAGGGAAAAAGGAAAAGTGAGGTGGGGGGGGCTGTTGGTTTTGTTTTAGTTTTGCAGAACGTAAATCTTATAAAAAGGAATAGAAAAACAAAAATCATCAATGTTAGGTGCATTTTATCTCAGGAAGCAAATATCTTCAAAAAGCCTAATCATGGTAGCACCAGAGATCTATTAATGACATCATTAATAATAATCATAAATTATCATAAATTGATTAGTTCTATAAGCACCTCTACATTACCATTATTTGAGTCAATGCCTTAAACCTGTATTTGACCAGTCAAGTCAACAAGATACCCGATAAAACGTTCTAATGTTCTGAATGTAGACATTTTAAAATTTGATGATTGAAAAAGATTTTCACCAATTTTTAAATTTAAATTTAGCATCAACATTTTGTCAAGTATTGAATATTTTCTATGCAAGTGAAACCTGGCCTTTGACAATGCAACCAGAGGGCAATGATTAGACAAATCTACAATGTGAAATCAAATAATGTGCCACAATAAAGTCACAAGATCTTGATACCGTTAAAAAAAAAATAAGAAAGAGCTTCATTGATATGTAGAACATTTTCACTGTGCTATCAATCCAGACTAATAGTATGGATTTAGTGAAGCCTATTCTAATATGGATATCCTAAAAATCATATACAATAGACAAGGCAGGTGAAACTAGGGCCAGGGCTTTACGTTGCAAGTGAAACAGTCACATTTGTGAGTGATTTTTCAAAGTAGCAACTAGAAATAATAAAATGCTTAGCTTTTAGCGATTGTATTTTTTTCACCGACAATTTTCCAAAGTTCACTACTGAGCGAAAAATGTCTTTTCAACTTTTATTTTTTTTTTTTAAATAAAACAAGCAAAGTCAAATTATTTAAACAATAAAAGTTTAATAGAACAATATACTCTTTTTTTTTTCTTTTAAACACAGGCTGTTTAAAAAAGCATCTGAAGAAATTTAAATGTTTATATCTTCAAGTCTCATAAACAACATAAAATTCAGTGCATATTTCAAATTACACTCATTAAAAAAAAAAAGTACAGAAAAATCTTTATGACATACGTACTCACGGAATGAAGATGTCGTATTTAAAAAAGTAATGTGGGTTTGACTAGTGAACGAAAATATTTAGTTGTCAAAGGTCAACTAAAGATAAAATTGTCCATAGAGCCCTGAGGGTGGTAGCGCTTGATATATCTAAAGCCTTTAACAAAGTCTGAAAATTAATTTGTATAGTATAGGACAAATACCTAATATCATCAGATCCTTTGTGACCAAACGGAATATCTAGGTTATCCTTAGTAGTTGTACATTGAAACAACATGATATTAATGTGAGTGTTCCCCAGGGATCAATTCTTGGGTTTTTTGTTTTTGAGTTTCATAAATAACCTCCCTGATGCAATTGTGTCTGGGATGAGAGTATATTCTTAAAATGTGAGCAAAATGAATGCACGCATATCCAAGTCAATGGCTGAATCCTTATTAAATGATGTCTAGTCTGTAATAGAACGGATGGTAATGATAGCAAGAAAAAGTTCCTTTCCTTTAACAATTATCAGAAACCTTTTCAATCACCGATTGCCGTGGCTAATAGCACCTTAAATGAGAGTCTAACATTCAAACTCCTCGGTCTTTTACATTAACAGGTAAAAGGAATTAGAATGATTTTTACTTTTTCATGAAAATCACTCCATACAAGGCATGAAGCCACTTGGTGTAAGGAGCTAAAAAAATAATGCTTCAAGATCAAAAACTTGTCAGCAATAAGTGTTAAATGGAATAGACCCAGAAAACAGCAACTCTTCCCTCTTTGTCAGAAACATCACTCACAGAATGTGAGAACTAAAGGACAAAATAAGGAAAGCAAGAGTTACACAGCTGCTGGAATACATAGAAGATACTGCAAAGGTTGCTGTAAGGAAAGTGGGCTCCATCTATCATGCTAGAAAACTTTTCACACCTACCAGTATCTTATGTCTTTATAAGCTTACCTATTCGCCCATGTACGGAATATTGTTGTCACATCTGGGCTAATGCATCAATTGTTAGTCTTTTCCTGTTTAGACATGATCCAAGAAAGTGCCGCTAATCTAATAAGCCCAGCACTATCTACCAAGCTCCATTCCATAGCTGCATATGTAAGTTGCTATGAGTTTTACAAGTATTTCAATAGAATGTTCTATGACAAACCTGCTACACATGTGCCCCATAATGTAAATACCCCTGACCGATTTAACAAGCAGTAAAATCCCACCCCTTCACTGTCGAGGTCTCTAGATGCTGAAAGGCGTTCTACTCTCATAACTTCTTCTTTCGACCTGCTACTTTTGAAATTTCCCCCTTGCTTCCTGACTGTACCAAAAATGCAAAAATTTAAATGTAATGTGAACTAACATTTTGCTCCACAACTCCTCATTTAAATATGACCCGTTATTCACAATATTTTTTTATATTCCAATGACAATGTGTGAATATGAGTGAATAAACCTGAAGAAAAAACTATTTAAGGCTCCGGCTAACAAATGCCGTACCCTGTCAATCATAACGTCTAATCTGTTGCACCTGACAAATTGTAATATACACAACTTTAAAATGATATTCCTACACAGTAATATGCAGTATTATTGTTTCATAAAAAAATACTAACCACAAACAAATTGGTGACAATGGTCGAATCATCAGAAGCAGAAGAGATGATAACATCAAGGACTGTCTGTTCCAGCTGAATGCTCAATGACCAATGAGAGCTCGACTGGAAAAAAAGAATTTTAAAATAGACATCAACAAAAGTTATTAGTGTTGGTTAAATTAATTATGTTAGGTTAATTAACAACCTTAGTTAATTGTGAATAAAATGAATGTACCTTTTTGATTTTTAAATAACTTCATTCGTAGAAGGTGTTCGAACATGTTTTCTTCCTCACATACACACACCCCGCATATACACATCCACATACACACACATGCATGCTCGTGCGCGCAAACATGCACACATTGGTGACGTCAGTTTCTTTTAAGTGAAATCAAGACATACGCAGTCAGAACACTGACCCCGGTATAAAAGTCAACAACAACGTTCAACTTCCTCTTTCTTCCCTTTTGCCTTGGTTCGTCAACCAGACAAGTTCGCGTCCACAGCTTGTGGCCTGAAGACACTTCCACGTGGACGATTGCTATCATGCACGCGCAGTTTTACTGAGGTCAACCCTCCCTCTCTTTCTTTTTCTACATGCTGGACTGTCATTTCTCTGTCCCCTACTTTAGTCCTCTTTTTCCACGCACGTAGTCGTCAACAACTGAAATGAACACATGTTTCACCTAAACCATTTATTTTCAACAGACAATAAACGACATGTTTATTTAATTCAGCAATTGAGTTTTTTTCCTTTCTTCCATTCATTTCATTATTTTCTTTTGTAGCGAGTTAGGATTATTATATCCTGGTCCGCAACAAACGATGGTGACCCCTTAATTTAAAATGAAATGAATGTGTTTGAACCAAACACGCGGTGTAAACTAAACTCTTCCACACAAATCCATGGCATGCACAAAAAATAATTTTTCTCTAAAAAACAAAAAAACAAAATGGAATTTCAACAGACGGACTCCTACAACGAAACCATGGCATTAAATATTCCACCCTTCAACCCGACAAATACAAAAATATGGTCTGTCCAGTTATAGGCCATATTTGACGCTAAACGGGTAACGTCACAATGAGCGCGTTATTGTTACCTAGTGGAAAAACTGCCGTTGGAGGAGGTAGAAGAAGTCACAGATTTTCTTGAAAATGTACCTGAGGAAAAACCGTACGACACGCTGAAGCAAGCAATCCTTCAACGAACCGGTGTTTCCAACGAAGCCATGCTTCGTAACTTATTCACACAAGTTGAGTTAGGAGACCGTATGCCTTCAACTACTTTGCCATATGAAAGCCTTACTGGGAGACAACAAAATGTTGGACAGCATCATGAGGAGTTTCTGGTTGGGTAAATTACCCCCAACTACCAAGCAAATCCTCGCTCCGATGTCGGAGGAGATGGCAACAGAAAAGCTCACCGACATAACTGACAGAATTCATAAAAGTTCCCGGAGCCAACAAGTATATGCCCACCAACGGCAACCTGACCAAAACCGAGACAAAGAATTAGCCAAATTAAAGCCTACGGTTGAAAAGCTTTCAAAGCAGCAAGCCGACGTACTTCAAACGTGTCGACATTATCCCAGAAACTACAACGACAAAGTTACAGGCAAAGAAATTTAAGCAGGAACCGGTCCACGTCACGAGATAGACAAGATGTTTGCTTCTACCACAGGAGATTCAGCGTCGATGCGAGAAAATACACTACACCCTGTGCATTCAAAAAACCAGTGCAGGGAAACGAACCTTCCAGCCAGTAACGATAACAACTGTAGCTGGAGCACAGAAAAAAGGTTGTCTGTTTTATATCTGTGACAAAATCCACGGATATAACTTTTTAATAGACACCAGAGCGGAAATCAGCGTCATACCGACACCGCATGGCCACCCAACAGGGACCCAATTTTTCAACCTACAAGCCGCCAATGATACAAAAATACCCACTTAACTTAAACCTGGGAATGTGATGGAATTTTTTCTGGAATTTCAACATAGCCAGCATGACCACTCCAATTTTGGGGGCAGACTTTTTAACCCATTTCAACCTGTCTGTCGACATGACTCTTCACACATTGACAGACAACAAAACGAAGATTTCGGTGAGAGGAACTACCTCAAAATTTTTAACCACCAGAATCAGCGCTGCCCTACCCGAAGATTTACACGTCCGCCAGTTACTCCAAAAATTTCCTCAACTTTCCCAGCCGTTTAAAAACACGGACGCCATCAAGCATAGCGCTAAGCACTATATCAAGACCACAGGACCGCCCGTCTATTCAACCCCCAGATGCTTGAAGATAATACGCCCCTCGAAAAGTGCT
Source organism: Euprymna scolopes (assembly GCF_053919585.1). Taxonomy (NCBI): domain Eukaryota; kingdom Metazoa; phylum Mollusca; class Cephalopoda; order Sepiida; family Sepiolidae; genus Euprymna; species Euprymna scolopes. Next base: position 165,939,998 of record NC_136483.1, read on the forward strand.
TGGTCATCATCACTCCACATGGTGCAGAAAACTGACAACACCACATGGCGCCGTGCGGAGATTTTAGACGCTTAAACACAGAAACAGTTCTGGGTAGATATCCCATCCTTCATATCCATGACTTCGCCAATGGACTCCAAGGCGCCACAATTTTCTCCAAACTGGACCTAGTAAAGGCATATTTTCAAATTCCAGTCGCAGAAGAAGACATTCATAAAACCGCACTAACCACACCATTTGGCCTTTACGAGTTCCTAAGGATGCCTTTCGGGCTTAGAAACGCCTGTCAAACTTTCCAACGTTTGATTGACAAAGTTTTCAGAGGTCTGCCGTTCATATTCGCATATGTGGACAACGTTTTAATCGCCAGCAGAAACCTTGAAGAACACCGGCTAGACCTGGAACAAACTTTCGAAAGACTGTCACATTTCGGTCTGAAACTAAACACCGATAAATGTGTTTTTGGCCACCAGGAAGTTCAATTTCTCGGACATTTAATCAACAAGGATGGAATCTCCCCTTTGCCTGAAAAAGTAAGTGCCATTTCAAATTTCCCTCTACCGACATCTGTCAGACAAGAGCACCATTTTGTAGGCATAATTAACTATTACCGACACTTTTTGCCTAACTGTTTCATTTTACTCGCACCTTTAACAGACTTGTTAAAAAAACAAACCAAAAACCAACAGTTAGTTTTGGAAGGACCTGTACTACAAGCCTTCGAACAATCGAAAACTGCTTTGGCAAACTTCACCAAACTTACATATATCCAAGATAGCAATACAACAGAACTTACACTTACGACGGATGCATCGGAAATAGCGTAGGAGCTGTCATTCACCAAATTTCTGACAACAAAATGACCCCTATTTCATTCTTCTCTGCCAAGTTAAACAAAGCACAGACTAAATATAGCACTTTCTCGAGAGAGTTACTTGCAATTTACCTTGCAATTAAGCACTTTAAACATCTCCTCGAAGGCAGAAAATTTTCCATTTATACGGATCATAAACCCCTAAAATTTGCTCTACAAACATATGTCGACAAATACAGTCCACGAGAAATTCGACATCTTGACTATATAGCTTAATAATCTACCGATATACGGTACGTAAAAGGACAAGAAAACGTTGTAGCTGACGCTTTATCTCGCGCAACAATTGCTTCTTTAAATTCCACTTCACTAAGTATGGAATTAATAGCAAAAGAGCAATTAGCCGATATCACGCTCCCAGCTATAATGGACAAAACTTCACTGAAGCTGAAAGAAATGCCGATACCGTTCGGAACAACAAATTTCTATTGCGATGTTTCACAAAAACACCCTCACCCTTATATTTCCCCCAGCCTCAGATGACAAGTTTTCCAGCACTTCCACAATTTGTCCCACCCAGGAAAACGCGCCATCGTGAAATTAATAGGGGAACGTTTTGTTTGTATGAATATGGACATCCGTAGTTGGACTAAACCTTGCATTCCTTGCCAAAAAAACAAAGTTCACAGGCACACAAAATCACCTTCAGGAACTTTCAGTGTACCAGATGCTAGGTTTACTCATGTTCATATCGACTTGGTTGGACCCTTGCCCACTTCAAAAGGACATACCCACATCCTTACTATAGTCGATAGATTCAGCAGATGGCCAACAGTAATACCAGTGAAAGACATATCAGCCGCAATAATAGCCAGAATGATTTTACAAGATTGGATAGCGATTTTCGGAGTGCCCTCCGTAATCACAACGGACAGGGGCTCACAATTTCAATCAACTCTTTTCGCTGAATTCAACCATTTGTTGGGAACAAAGCACATTAAAAGTACAGCCTACCACCATTGTGCAAATGGTATGGTGGAACAGTTGGCTATGAATGAAAACAAAGCGGACTGGTCAGACAATTTGCCACTCATTCTCCTAGAAATTCGCAACATTGTGAAGGAAGATTTGCAGAGCACATCTGCAGAATTAGTTTTCGGGTCAGTACTGATTTTACCGGGACAATTCTGTGAAAACAATACAGACATTTCCCCAATGACAACTTTTGTAACGGATTTAAAACATAAAATGTCATCATTAAAATTCACCTCAACCAAAAAGCCAGACACGAAAATTTTCATTCCAAGCGATATTCACACCTGTAAATACTTTTTTATCAGGAACGACAGAGTCAAAAAACCACTCTGTCCAAATTATTCCGGACCTTATCTAGTTCTCGACAGAAGTGAAGAGTACTTTACCATTTTAAAAAGAGAAAAAAAGACACTATAGCAATAGACAGACTTAAACCTGCATTCATAGACGAACAATTACACATTTCTTCTAGTCCAATACAAGAACATACACACTCAGAAACGGACAAAGAAATTACAAAAAACAACACACCATAAACAAAAGCAGGTTGAAAAGTTCATTGGCCAAAACATTTCAAACAATACATAACTTATTAAAAAAAAAAAAAGAAATATATACATAAAAAAAACAAAAACGAAATACGTTTCTCTTGTATATATATATATATATATATATTTTTTCTCCTCAGGAGGGGGAGTCTTGTTTGAACATGTTTTTTTTCTCACATACACACATGCATGTACATACACATCCACATACAAACACATGTGCACGCAAACATGCACACATTAGTGACGTCAGTTTCTTTTAAGTGAAATCCAGACATGCGCAGTCAGAACACTGACCCGGTATAAAAGTCAACAACAACGTTCAACTTCCTCTTTCTTCCCTTTTGCCTTGGTTCATCAACCAGACAAGTTTGCGTCCACAGCTTGTGACCTGAAGACACTTCCACATGGCTGACTGTTATCATGCACGTGCGGCTTTACTGATGTCAACCCTCTCTCTCTTTCTTTCTTTCTTTTTCTACATGCTGGACTGCCATTTCTCTTTCCCCTACTTTATTCCTCTTTTTCTATGCGCATAGTCGTCAACAACTGAACTGAGCACATGTTCCACCTGAACCATTTATTTTCAACGGAAAATAAATGACATGATTATTTTATTCAGCATTTGAGTTTTGTTTCCTTCCTTCCATTCATTTCATTATTTTCTTTTGTAGCGAGTTAGGATTATTATATCCTGGTCCGCAACAAAGGTATATCTTGACGATGAGAAAGAAACAAATAAATTAACAACGTAACATTTTATTAGTACACAGGAGATGCATAGAAAGACGCGTCTATTTATTTATATGTTTACATGAAGAAGGCTATACACCAAAGAGAAAGAAAAACTGCATACATGTCCTTTATATATAAAAAGTCAATCGAAGAGAGATAACCCGGTCACCCAATTTTAAAATACATGTCACCTCTTAACAAAGGGAGACGACTCCAAGCTGCTTATATAACTGATAAATAACAGTCAAAAACAGACAACTTTTCATTATTTAAAAATCCACTAGCATTGATATTTTTAAACATTCTCGAAAACAGAATAACTCTCTCAATGGTGTACTAAATTATCATTCAAAATACCTACTTACATTTGACCCCCTCCCAGACTTTAAACAGCATACTGGCACCCATGGGTGATTCGTATGACTGCATTAGCTTATTGTCACAATTACATACATTCAATTGTGATGTGGATTGATGAGTTAAATATACCAGGGTTGTTCCAAAAGTAAAGCCTCCTATTTTTTTTTAAAAACTTGAAGAGCTATGAAGACGGAAAAGTAATACCGTTAAAAGAAGCGACCTTTTGTGCTTCAAAATTTATTTTTCTACATATAGGCTATGGGCCCGAAGGTCAAAATACCTCTAGATTTTAGATTTTGTGACCTTGGTTGGGGGGTAGAAGAAAAAATGGTGATAAATGAATGCCAATAACTTCCTGAACATCATATTCTTTTTCACAAGTATAAATGATGCGCATTCGCAAGAATGGCAGCCATATTTAAAGATGGCCAACAATCATTCAAATGCAACAAAATAACTTACTTAAACCCTAGTAGCACCGAAACTAATAAACATACAAGCATTTAGTTAATACAGTTTATTCTCAATTAAATTCTTCATTATTTATTATTTATATTTATTTTATTTTATTAACTAATACACCAAAATCTTACGTGTGAAAAATCTTCCGTTTCTTAAGATTTTATACACATCATATCCAAAAATAATCCCCATCTCTTTTACATCTCATTAAAAGTGATAATTTTCGCCTTCGGCCGACAGCCTAAAAAGTCACCACCATCCTCAATGCACTTTTACCAGGAATTCAATGATACATATTTGTTTCTGATGCACATGCATGACAGGAATTGCTTTCTTATAGTTTCATACCATCAATATCTGCAACAGAGAGATAAAACATTCAAGTCAAGAATGCATAAGTTCAGTCATCATGACAATGCAATTTGCAATCCCCTCTGATCCATTCGGGCAGAATAAAAAAAAAAATAAGCGGCATTACTTTAGCATTATAAGCGTATGCTGTATTTTTGTGGACACCAGCAATATTACATACCTAATGTGTTCAACAAGTCATATCTTTTTTATTTGCGGGTCAATTTTTAAAATATTTACATTGATGGAAAGAGAATAAAATAAGCATTCTAATGATGTTAATTTATTTTCTTTTATGTGTTCAATGTTTTTATGCTCCAAGTTAAAAATGAAAAAACGGCAAAAAAAATGACGACACAAAAAGGGAAACTGTTTTTTCAATGTTTACATTTTATAGGTTACGTTTGGATACATATGTGAGGGTTAAATTTGATTGAATATGGCTGAAATTTTACAGGCTATATAAACATAAGAGTCCATCTCTACTGGACTTTTATATTTTTATATAGGAAGCAAAGTTACGACCGAGCAAAGTTGAAGAATATTTCAAAATTGATAAGATAAATTGGCATATATCATCCATTTTCGTATAAATAATAGTTTCAGAATTATTTTCATGTATAATATGTAAATATTTGATAATTATTAATTGTGCGGAAATTTCTTTAAAATGTTATCTTTTAAAGAAATTCAAATCCACTTAACAGGGAAAAACGGCTCACTATACGCCAATGCGCTGACCAGCGCTCAGCTGACTAAAGTCAGCCCATTAACGAGTTTTGTTTGTATTCTCTCAAAATGAAAGTAGAAAAATCAGTTTCATTTTTTATTCTGAGTTTGTCAATTTAAAAAATTATTTTCAAGTTTTTCAAATTTGATTTTCAAACAATACTAGTTTGTTGTTTTTAACGCTTTTAGCACACATGCACTAAAAGCGTTAAAAAACAAAATGTACTAAGTACATGCGTTTCTGTTATCATGCTATTTATTACTTCTTGTACTTAAGGTAGAATTGTGGTTTTTAATAGTAAAAAAAAAACAAATATAACAAATAAAAGGTACTTGTGCACTTATGCTACCATGCTGAAATAATAACATTATTTACAAACCCATTCTTAACATGGGGAAGGAAGGTGTTTTGTTAACTATTCTGTACTTTCACCTAACAATTAAATAAAAAAAGATATTGTAAAACTTGAATTTATTTTTAACTCATTGTCAAGACCATTTTTTCAAATCTGTAAAACAAACCCATTTTTTTAAACTGAGGATATCTAAATAATAATAATAATAATAAGAAGAAGAAGAAGAATAATTAGGCGATTCGATAAAGAATTTCATTGTGATGCATTTAAATTTTTACCTTGTTTCCACCATAACATTTTTCTTTAAAATGACTACCTTGTAAGGTTTTCAGGTATGCTGAAAACGAATATTGCATTTAAATTTTCTGCAAATAAGTAGCTTTCCGGATATTAAGCAATGTCATTTCTTATGTTATTGCTGGTGGCCATCTTGGTACATGCGTTTGCGCATAGTTTCTTGGAGTTGCGTTTGCACGCATGCTCGCACATGCCAAGATGACCAACGATAACATAAGAATTGACATTGCTTAATATCCAGAAAACTATTATTTGCAGAAATTTAAATGCGATATTCGTTTTCAGCATACCCTAAAACCTATAAAAGTAATAATTTTAAATGTTAAGGTGGAAACAAGGTAAAAAATTACCGTTTTATTTCTTTGTTTACATAATTGAATTTTCAGTAAAACAACAGAATAGAAATTACAAAAATTACCATCAACTGATGAATATATAGTTGTTTCTTATCAGGATTCCTGGTATCCTGGTACTGTGAAAGTTATATCGAGGATTCATGTAGAGTACGATTTATGGTTGCATTTTAGAAAATAGGAGTATATTTTGGGCCAGAGAGAGAGGATTTACAAAATTGAAGATTGGACTGGTCCCAAAATGCATAAGTTCTGGTCGACTATGGGAATTTCCATCTTTTACAGAAATTCAAAATTCCTATGCAAAATTTTCTTTCATTTATTTCTGAGATTAATTCATATCTACTCAATTTTTTTCTTTGAGGGGAGCAGTAAATACTCGCCATGAATGCTGTTTAGGCATTCAATGGCTACACCCAAGATTAAGCTCTCCTTTGATGAAGAGGCAGGAAAATGCCTATTCTCAATAAAACTATATTTATATACCACTATAATACTTAGTTTTGTTCATGGATAGACACCCACTGTATGATACCATGCAGCAGTTTAAAAATTTTTTTAATTTGTACATCTTAATTTATAATTCATGGCTTATGGTAAAGAGATACATCAGATTTTATTGCACTATCAGAAGGAGCACACAATTTTACATAAGAATGCCAAGTATCATGAGAATAGCTTGAAAAATAAATAAATGGTGGCGAAATTACCGAATTTCTTGAAATGTTGAGGTCCGTAATTTAGCTCACTTTTTATAAAGAAAAATGTTCACGAAAAAGCATAAATTTTGGCACTTAAAATTCTCATAACTTTTGAACTACTGATGGTATTTGCATAATTCAAACGGTTTTAAGCATCTTTTACATAGCTCTTTTCATGTAAGTTGATAAAATAACAATTATCTAAAAAGAAAAAAAACAACTTGTAATTCTAATTACTTTTGGAATGCTCCTCATATGTACATTCTATCTTGAGTGTTTCCTTTGTGTTGTGTTCTAGCTTGTTGGCACTCACATGCTTGAAGAGATTTTCCTATAGCCCCTAACCATATTTTGTTTTTCTTAATAGAATGAGACTATTCAATATTTCTATTCCTCAACTCTTAAGCACAAATCTGACATAACACACCCAATTCCTTGATTTTTAAGACCAAAGTCAATCAAGTAAAAATATTGTATCTTGCTGACTTATACAAGAATTTTTTTATTACTCATAGAATGAAAATATTTCATAGGCCCAAGATGGAATCAAATTAGAGCTGGACGTTTAAAAAAAAAATTGAGTCAGAATAGAATATTAAGTATATACTCAACGGCACTGTGCGATTATTTTTTTAAAATCTTACTCATGATTTTCTTTCACTTATATAATTACAAGTCAATTAAATATGTATTTATCATGTAACCATATCAGCTGATTAAAATCTAAAACCCAAAATCACTATGCATAAATCATTTTAAAATGCTAAAAATGGAACAAGTCTTTGAAAAGAACATGAAGAATAAAAGACTGACCAGAAGAGAAGAGACAGGCTGTGTACAAATTGTATGAAGCCTTTGTCCGCCATCTGTGCTTACAACAATAAGGCCGGGACTCATCCATACTCGGTTGATACTGCCATAATGCTGTTCATTAAAAACTCTATCGATGTCCTGAAACAAAGAACATTTAAAAGAGTAAAGAATACTAAAAAAACATAAATGCATTTATTTGGTTACATAAAGGATAGAAGGAATCTTTGAGACAAAGGTTAGAGTTAGAAATTAAGAGAAAGTACATTGTGTTCATATATGACTTATTAGCTGTTTTTATACGGCTAACCTGTAGACTGTTTTATCATTAGAAAAAAAGGGGGGGTACTATACACAGATTCGAAAAAGTGGTTAAAAATCAAATATATAACAAATAAATGTTATTAAAGGCAAGATACGTTACTCCTCTACCTATCTGCAAAAGTTTTTAGTGGTTTTACTCACTTTAAAATGTGGTATCTTTTGAAAATTATACAGTGTTTATCGATATATTTGAAAAAGAAAAATGGCGGTGTGCTCGCTGTTGAATACGGTAAATTTGAGAAAATGATTTCAAACTAAATAATAATACAAAATACTGTTAGAAACGCACTCAATATATGTTACCGTAACATAGGCGGACATATATTTGATGGGTTTCTAACAGTATTTTGTATAATTATTTAGTTTGAACTCATTTTCCCAAACTTACCGTATTCAACAGCAAGCACCCCGCCATTTTTCTTTTTCAAATATATCGATAAACACTGTATGATTTTCGAAAAAATTCCACATTTTACTTTTACTTTTGGAGATAGGTAGAGGAGTAACTTATCTTGCCTTCGATAACATTTGTTTATTATCTATATATCTATAAAAGTGAAAGTGTCTGTCTGTGTACATTTCCCTACACAATAACTCTGTCAATTTTGAGTCGACAGACTCGAAATTTGATATACAGTGTACTGAGATTTGGGAAAAACTTTGTAATCCGTTTTCGGCCAGAAATTTGGCTGTTAAGGGGTCAAAGTTCAACGATTTGCCCTTTGAGAACTCTACCAAACTCCTCTGCCAATTTGGGGGGTCTAAACACTTGAAATTTTAGATATAGGTTCCTTGGACATGGATCTAACTTAATAACTTGATTTGAGCCCAAAACAATAAATCTTAAGGGGTCATAATAGGGGTCAAAGTTTTTAAAATTTTGACCTCTGCGGTCTCTACCAAATTACTCAGACAATTTCTGGTCTAAACATTTGAAATTTTACATAAATGGTATTCAGAGGTAGGGCAAGCTTTTTAATCAGCTGGGTTGAAAATTTGAGCTACTAATATATAATTCTATGTATGCATGTTTGCATGTCTGCCTAAAACTTTCGACAGAGGCGACGGATTTTCACAAGATTAGTATCATTTGAAGCTCGACCCTTCAGACGACAAATACTGAAAAATTGGCTAAAAACGTTAATTTCTTCACCCTCAACTGGGCACTTTTCTACAGGGAGGGATCACTTTTTTTGCCAATATTTTCGAAAGTCATCCCCTCTTTTTGATTGTCTAGCCTTAATTTAAACATACGTCACTTTCGGTTTGGCGGTAGTCGTAACAGCAAATACGTCACATTTTTTTTCACATTTTTTTCCTCCTTCACAGTACGGGTTCGAGCCTGCCTTCCTACTACCACTCTTTTTTTTTTCCTCAACATACACTTCCAAACACCTGGGCAACGCTGGGCACCCATTCTAGTATATTTGATTTTTGACCACTTTTTCGAATCTATGTGTAAACTCTTTTTCTTCTCTTTCACATGATGTGATTGAAGAGCCCTAATAACTTATGTTGCATAGGGATGTGCATGACAGAGACAAGACAACATTTATAACGGGCTACACAGTGACGATGACCCTTTTATAATAGAAGGGATATAGATCTGAAGAGAGATGTGTGTAAATGAACAGTTCTTAAAATACGGAGGAGAGATACATTATTGATGAGGGGGATACAGTCAACACTTTGAAAAGGGTTTCCTATAAAGTTCATTTTACAAGACAATGATGACAAAACACATTACCTTGCGGTTGATGACCAATGAAGACAAAGACTTACATAAAACATTAATTTCAGCTGGTGATGAGAATGATAAGAATCTTATGCCGTGTTAGATTGCTACATTTCTCGACTTCCCCCCTTTTACTTCCAAAGAAACTTAAGCTAACTCGCTCTCTCCAACTCTCTCAAACTGTACTCTGACATACTCTCTGTCTACCTTCCTCGCTCTATATTTCTTTGTGACGTCAGAATGCCAAACATGTGCATGCTTTGCACATGGATATTGCATGACCTGGCAACACAAAGGATATTCCTTAATTGCATTGTTTCATTATTCTTCTAACCTTACTTTGTTTTTATAGTTATTTCTAACTACAATGGATAATCCTACTGCATTCCTGAATCACATCCAAATAGCAATATGTATTCATTTTAACTTTTGATACAGAGTTCGATTCCAGCATTCTCCCTTAATAATAATTATATTCAATCCTAATTACTTTGTTTCTTTAAATACTAGGATTTTTCCTCTTCAATATACAACACTTATAACTAATACAAAATAGATTCAGTGCAGTTCTAGGAGATCCACTCTCCCAGGCTTTATCTTCTTGTTTTGAGAAAGGATACAGTAATTGCTAATCGCCTGAGGTTCCCTTCCTGGGTAATATCTAAGATGCTATTCAAAATTTTTCTGATGATCAGAGTGCACACACTTCCTGTGCACTGGCTTTTTAATCCCCACTTTCCGATCTTGTATCACATTTCCCTTGGTGGAAGATATGTAAATACGCAACACATAAGTTAAGACATGACAAAGGTCTAATAAGTTCTTGTTCAGGTTTTTAATGCTTATAATTTGTTTTTATTTATATTATTAGCAATTAGTGACTTTGGAAATAAAATATTTAAAAATAATGTTTATAGGTTGCATTCAGATTTTTTTATTATTTGCAAAATAAACATTCTGTTTGGTTCGTTTTATAGCAAATCAATCCATTTCAGGTTATTTTATGCAGAAAGAATATTGTCAACACAGTGCTTTTCACTGGTATCTAATCAACGTTAATTCATTAGAGTCATAAAACAGAGCTGTAACACACATATGGTACAAGTGTAACAGATTCTATATTTCTAAAACAGAATTGTAACTAACGTATGTATGGTACAACTGTAACAGATTCTATATTCCTAAAACACAGCTGTAACACATGTATGGTACAACTGTAACAGATTCTATATTCCTAAAACACAGCTGTAACACATGTATGGTACAACTGTAACAGATCCTATATTCCTAAAACACAACTATAACACAAGTATGGTACAATTATAATATATTCTATATTCCTAAAATATAGCTGTAACACAAGTATGGTACAACTGTAACAGATTCTACATTTCTAAAACAGAGCCGTAACACATGTATGGTACAACTGTAACAGATTCTATATTTCTGTAATAGTGCCACAATGCTTGAAAATGAGGTTGTCAGTTTAGGTTTTTGATGGAGAGATTATGTGGTAAGTTGATTAGTATGAAAGTCAGCATGAAGAGCTTAATTTGTAAGGGAGATAACCATGTCAATTAAATTTTTATCAATATGCCAATGTCTAAGTTTTTTAGGTATTCATAATTTAATATTTTGACTTTAGTGTTTATTAATCACCCTCGTTTAATTTGAAACATATAATTCTAACATTAACTTGTTTATGCTAATTTCAGTTTAATTTTTCACTTATTTTAACTTTATATTTTGATCAATTTTTTTTACTCCATCTTAGCCTACTTTTCTCTATCTGTTGCAATTATTTAATGTTGAATTTTTTTCTCATTCTTATGTTGTTGAAATTACTCAGGTGTAATTTTATTATCCATAACGATTATTAAAATGAAAACTACTATTTCTTCTATTTAGGTTATAATTATTTTATTTCCTGTATGTTAAGTTGACGATCTACTAATTTATTTACTGCAACATTTTAAAATCTTAGTTTTAAGAATTCTCCTTACACACTTACATTTAACCCTCAATATATTTTGCAAATTTTCCTTTCTAAAATTTCAAATCAGGTTTTAAGCCTGATAACAGGAATATATTTCTATGAAGACAGCTTTTGTATAGCATCTAACCTTTTGTTTAGGATTGCCTCTTTACAATTCACTATGTGGTGTGCTTCTTTACAATTCACTATGTGGTGTGCTTCTTTACAATTCACTATGTGGTGTGCTTCTTTACAATTCACTATGTGGTGTGCTTCTCAAATGGACATTTGTTAGGTATTCTACAGTTACATTTTCTCTCCAAATTATTCACTATTTTGTTTATTTTACCATTATTAGAACCTATTATAGTATTACCTGAAGTGGCAGTAGTTGAGAATGAAAGTTTAACTGTGTTCTTATTAATTATTTTACTTAATCTATCTATCTATCTATATATATATATATATATATATCAAATCAGGTTTTAAGCCTGATAACAGGAATTTATTTCCATGAAGACAGCTTTGTATAGCATCTAACCTTTTGTTTAGGATTGTCTCTTTAGAATTCACTATGTGGTGTGCCTCTTTAGAATTCACTATGTGGTGTGCTTCAAGTAAACATAGATTACATCTTTTTGCTTTACTCGGTTTATACTTTCTAGCCTTATCTACTATTGACCATTTAATTCCAAATCTTTATTTTTACATAGTTCCCTAACCCAATCACCTAATGCAGTTGTATCCCTCTTCTTATTTTTAATAATCAATTTTGTTCTATCCTTATTTCTATCATTATCCACATCACTATTTGTTTATTCTCAGGTCTAATTTTAAATAATTCAACATTGTTTCTGTATCTGTACCATTAAAAAAAATTCTGTCCTCCTTAAGTACATCTTTTTACTATTATCCACTTTAACTTCACATTTGTATACAATTTCAGAAATTAAGCAATTGCCATCCATTGGACATTCGTTAGGTATTCTACAGTTACATTTTCTCTCCAAATTTAGTTCACCTGATTCAATCCTATTATTATTCACTATTTTGTTTATTTTACCATTGTTAGAACCTATTAAATTGGCAGTGGTTGAGAATGAAAGTTTAACTGTGTTCTTATTAATTATTTTACTTAATCTCTCTCTCTCTCTATATATATATATATATATAAATAGTTAGTCATATTCACCCCAAACAAGGTATATTGCCACTTGGATGTAAGGGGCTACTATTCGGAGCCATGTTTAATGGAAATGAGTGAGATGTTGGTTTACATTACATTTAAACTTCTGCATGTCAGTACAGTTAGGGAAGTAGGTAACAATGAAGGAATTCCAAAGTCTAGCAGTCTGAAGGAAAAAATATTATAGAAGGTTTCAAGCATCGAAGGACCTCAACAGTGAAGGAGTGGGCTTTGGTTGCTAAATGGGTTTGCCGGGGTATGCACGTTGAGGAAGTACATGTGCGATGAGTCCATCAGAGCACATTTCATTAAAACAGGCACAGGGATGCAACATTATGGCAATGGGACAGGGATTTGTGCTTAGTTGACAGTGTGGGACCTATTAGATTGGAAACTCTTCTTTGGACTCTGTCTAAGAGGGAGGGACTAGTGGTAGATGCACCAGCCCAGATATGGTAAGAATACTCCATGCAAAGGAGAATAGTGGCTTGGTAGAGGTACAGGATACTCTCAGGTGTGAATAATCTTCTAGCACAATAGAAGAAACTCACCTTCTTTGCAGCAGCCTTTGCAATGCCCTCAATGTATTTGTTCCAGTTTATGTTGTCTGTGAATCTTAAGTCGAAGAGTTTAAAGGAAGAGTTCTCAGGTAGGGTGTTATTAGTCATGCCTATCAGTGGTTGAGAAAGTTTCTTGTAATTGTTGACGAAAAAAAACTTAGTCTTAGTAGCATTAAATGTTACCATCTATTTACAAACCCATTCCACTATTAACTGGAGATCGTTTTTTAAGGATACTGCCATTGGCTTAAATATGTGTACATCCATTTTCCCTCATGCCTATTATAGAACATTGTATCATCAGCAAATATACCCAATGTTATCAGGGATGGTGTTTATAAATATGAGGAATAATAAAGGTCCAAAGGTCGACCCCTGCGGCACCTCCACATTCTGTTGGAATGTACGTCCAACAAGATTGTCTAGCATTTGTCTAGTAATACTATATGATTTAATTTTCATTAGAAGCCCTTCATGCCAGACTTAAGATATATCAAGAGCTACAGCTTTCTTCCCCTATTGTTTCTCGATATTAACTCATACCTCCTAACGTAACACGGCAAACCACCTAACCTCGTTCTATACCACTTATATCAATTATCTGATAAGCACAATTTCGTCCTACATCACCTTAATCACTTTAGTTATCCAACTCTCTCCCTCCACATTTGTACTGGTTACCCTCTTTCTTAGACATCCCATTATTTCGTTTCTAATGTAGCTTAGCGCTAGATGTCACATTTTTAATGTCACCTAGCACCTTCTCTCGTCTTCTGATGAGAAGCATCAGGATTCGAAATACCTAGGTATAAAGAGCATATATATTCCATGCCCCCAATTGATGTAATCTCCCTATTGAATGGGCAATTAAATTTATATCCATTGGTATATATCTTTATAGTGTAGTTTTTTCTTTTTCTTTCTGTACATAAGCTCCACCTCAATTGTTGAGCTTTGTGTCATCTTGATAAGTCTCATTTAAAAATTCTTCTTGGTTCCCTCCATACACCCTCTGCACTGATGATTCCCGAAATAGTAAGTATATATATATATATGAGCAAATAGTTAATAAAACATGTTTAAAAACACTTTGAAAAAGAGTTAAAAACATATTTAATTTGAAAAGGAAACACTAAATAAGTGGATAATCCTTAATCCGCAGAGTTTCGAAGAAATACTTTCCTTCTCATCAGCGAGTAGGAATTAGCAAAATGCGGGATCGGAGTTTGCTTGCAAAAGTATCTGATGAAAATACAAGTCAAAGATCTTACTAGATAACAAAAAGTGAAGCAGAGGGAATAGGGTGAAGAAAAAGGTGATTTATATATATATATATATATATATATATATATATATATATATATATATATATATATATATATATTGTAAGGTTAAAGTACAGAATAGGTACAAAACACCCTCCCCTCCCCATGTTAAGAATGTTTTTTTTTAAATAATAACATTATTTCAGCACGGATCAATAAGTGCACTCACTAGTACCCGCATGTCCATAGGTATACCTATGCATGTAATAATATTTAATAATGAAATATATAAATAAATATGTCCCCTAAAAAAATAAGGGGCGACTCATTGAGTCAATGAGTCGCCAAACAAGAGCTTATAGCTCTTAAAAAAAAAAAAAAACGGTAAGGTAGGAGAAAAAAAAAAATAACAGCGTTTCGAAGTTGTTAATATCGCCAAAAATAAATAAATAATTAAAAAAAAAAACGCCAACATCCACGCTATTTTTAGTTAATTGTTGATGGGTCTTGAATTTCACTTCTACACAAGTCGAAAGTAACTTTTTTTTTTTTTTTTTTTTTTTTACCCTAAACTACCAATAACTTATGTTTTCCGTTTTCTTCCATAAAAGTCTGTTTGGTTTGCTTCAGTTCAAATTCTGTAGAAGCACCGAAACCAGTTTCACATTAAATAAATAAATCAATAAATTTATTTTGACTATGCATTCGCCGAACTTAATACACCATTTTAACAATGTAAACAATAAACCCGCATAAATTACGTAATATTTACGTAACATATCTAAGAAGAAAGAAGAAAAAGCCGTTTCTATTTTCTTTCGGGCCCATTTTTATTTTCATTCAATATTCTCATTCTTGGTCCTCCTCCTCTTTAGCCGGGGTTGAAAAATGAAGAAAAGGAAAAAAAGTCCCCATTGTAAGAAAATAAAAGAATTTTTTTTACCTCTCTCCGAAACGCAGGAAAAACTTTCCACAAAGGCTCCAAAAACAACATTTCATTTCATTTTAATATGTTTTCCTTTCAAAATAAACAATATCGCATATTCTTTTTCAATGAAAACAGAAGCCATTAGGGAAAAAACCCAAACAAGCACATGACGCCCGAGACTGTTATTTCTTTGATAGCTAATTAAAAAAGAAAATATTTTTAAGAAGACAAAGTTGAAGTACAACATTAGCAAAGTTAAAAATTATAATTTCTAAATAAGATTGTTTTATATTTATTTTAATTTTTATCGGTAAAAATTATTTGTTCATTAAGCCGTATCGAAGGAAAATGATTTTTGACGAATCACGTATGATAAAACAATTTGCTGCGGGATCCGCATGTAAACAATCATGACAGAAGAGGGTATGTCGAAAAACTTTTTCGAAATATTCTAAATATATACATATATGTACAGAAAAAAAGATATTTTATTTTATTTTTTAAATATAAGATCTTTTTTATCGTACAAAATAAGGTTTTGCTTGATGTAAATTTCTCTATCACATTTTGAATGATAATTTTAAACTATGCCGGTAAAAACGTTGTCACGAATTTACATAACAAAAGTTTGGTACTCATGCACTTATTGAACCGTGCTGAAATAATAACGTTATTATTTTGAAAGCCATTCTTAACATGGAGACGGGAGGGTGTTGTGTACTTATTCTGTACTTTCACCTAACAATTTAATAAAAGCAAACATTGTAAAACTTTAATTAAACTTGAAAATACTATTTTAAAAATAGCGCGGATCGGTAAGTGCACTAGCACCAAAAGTTTTTAATTTTTGTAAAATTTCAGTTTATGTGTTTTGGGGTGCTTGTGCAGTGTACGGACCATGCTAATTAATTCTTTTACAATATCTTTTGTTTATTAGATTGTTATGTGAACGTACAGAATTGTTAACAAAATATGCCTCTCCCAATGTTAAGAATAGGTTTCTAAATAATAAAATTATTATTTCAGTACGGTTTATATTCTGCATTAGTACCAAGATTTATCGGTAATCGTGAAGAAAGAGAGAGCCTGCCTGTTTCCTCCGTTTGACTATAGGTGGCGTTACTGTCTGTTCACCCAGTTACGGAAGCACAAAATGTATATAATGGCACCCTTGAAATAAAAATAAATATTTTTGTTATAGTTTAATTTTAAACGTTTTTTTTTTTTCAAACATATTTACGTTTTTTTTTGTTTTTGTAAACATTTACGTGTTGTTGCTTCTTTTTTTTCAAACATTTACGTTTTTTCTTTTTTTTTTTTTTTTGCAAGCATAAACTAAATATTTTTCTTTTTGAAAAGTTTGCTTATGTACTTATTGTACCGTGCTATTTTTAAATAGTAGTTTTGTAGAAGACTAGGATATATAAATCCTAATCCCGTTACAAAAAAAAAAAATAATGAAACGAATGGAATTGAAGGAAACAAAAACTCAATTGATGGATAAGATAAACGTGTCGTTTATTTACTGTTGAAAGAATGAATGTTTTAGATATAACATGCGTTCATGTCCACGCGGGTGTAACCATCGTTTATTGCGGGACTGGTGGTGTAGAAAGAAAAGGAAATGTGTGTTCATCTCACTATCATTTGTTCGCGCATGGGAAGAGAAGTGATTAATATAGTAGAAATGAGAATGATAGTCCAGCGTGTAGACAAAGACAAAGGATAGAGGGTTGACATCAGTTAGCAATCAGCTACGCGAAGGTATTCTCAGGGATAAGTTGTATATATAGAGAGAGAAAGAGTGAGAAAGTCAATCCAGGTTATGGAGATAGAAAGCGTATAAAGTGTACGTACTGTCTGTTGGCTTTTTGTCCCACATAGTAGCAAGTGGTGTGAGGCACGCGCATGCCAAAAAGGCACGCTGTCAGTCTGTAGACCGCCCAGCTAGGAAGCTGGTCTGAAAAAGTCTTGGAAACAGCTTGTCTCTTCCTTTTATAGGTGTTTCCGGTGTGTCTTTCTGGATTTCCTTTGAAAGGGGAAGTGACGTTGTCCATGTGTGTGTACATGTGCGTACATTAGCGTGTGTGTATACACGTGAATGTGAGTGTATGTACGCGAACGTGAATATATGTACGTGTGTGGACGTGGGCGCGTATGTTTGTGTGCACGTATGTATATGACAAGTTATATAGCTTGAGATGTGAACGCATGTTTTTGTGTGAGACTAGAAAAGGCTCGCGCGGTTTCAAGTAAGATTCAGGTTTTACAATATCCTTTTTCAAATATATATATATAAATACTCGCGGAAAAGGTAAAATAAGTGCAGAAAAATTAAGAAAAGAAGGGGGGGAATAAAAAAAGATAAAAGAAAAAACGTTGATTTTTTTTTATATAAGAGCGTAAAAAATACTCGCGGAAAAACGGTTGTACCCATAAATATGTTTAAAAGCAAAATATAGCAAAAACATTTATGCTTGAAAAAAACCCCCAAAAAAACGTAAAAACAAAAAAAAAATGTAAATGTTTGAAAATAAACACGCATCAAAACGTAAATGTTTGGAAAAATAAAACTTAAATATGTTTGCAAAAACAAAAAAAACGTAAATATGTTTGAAAAAAAATAAAACTTAAATATGTTTGCAAAAAAAACAAAAAAAAAACATGTTTAAAATTAAAATATAACAAAAACGTTTATTTTTATTTCAAGGGTGCCATTATATACATTTTGTGCTCCCGTAACTGGGTGGACAGACAGTAACGCCACCTATAGTCAAACTGAGGAAGCAGGCTCTCTCTTTCTTTACGATTACCGATTTATCCTAACTTTTATTTTAAACAATTTCTTTTGTAGTAGTGCATATTACAAACCGGATTTCTGTAAATGTCTGCTCAGGTTTGCCTGGCATCTGACGTAAACTGCTGGAATATGCCAAGCAAATTGTGAAAACGCTAGGAAACAGAAAATAACATGCATCGGATACAAATTACAGTTATGGTGGTTACCATAGATTTTAATGACGTTTGAAAAAGGGTCACCATTTTGGTCGGTCCCCTTTTTAGGGCACCTCCAAAATTAGAGAGAGAACAAGAGTGCTGAAAAAGAACAGTTGTGGAAAAGAAAACATTGGTTATAATTAAGTGCGACGAGACTTTAAAATTGATGATGTTTTATAAAGGTTTCCAAGATATAGGGGTACAAAGAGGATGGTACATTTCTTTGATAAAAGTCTTTACCCAGGGAAACTGGTCCGTCGCATGTTGATGCTTCTATCGTTTCCGCATGTCTGAGAAAGATTTCTTCTTTGTATCTCCCTCCAGGACAGTCCTCTATTTCGATTGGCTGAAACCTCTGGTTACGTTGAGAGAAGAAAGGAAAGGAAAAGTAGAAGAGTAGGAAGAAAGAGAGAAATAAGGGAAGCATACCGTAGCAGCATTGTAGTAGTAGTTCACTACATGAGTCCCCCTCCAAATAACGGAGTTAAGTACCCTCCACAGAATTATTAAATATGTGTATTGCCTAAATTTGTTTAAAAATGAAAGTACTCATTTTTCTTTTTCCATGTTACTTTCCTACCAGATCTAGACTTATATGTGTCAGCAATTTTATCTTCAACTTTGTCGTTATCATCTGTCTTAATAAGTTTATCATTAGTAGTACCATCATTTGTCTGTGCCTTCTCAGTCGGTCTAATTTTATTAGTACTAGTTGGTTCTATGTACGGCTTTAATCTATCTATTGATACGCGTGTATGAGTACTGTTGTTCATATCGATCTGATAATGCTTATCTGATCAAGTCAAAACTTTATAAGGACCTGAGTACGGTGCTTCTAATGGTTTCCTAACTCGATAACTAAACTCTGAGCCATACTTTTTCACAGGAAGATAAACCTTTCGGTATAAATGTTTTGTGACTGTCATGGATATATCCTTTTCCGTTGTTGAGTACATCAATTTGGGACATCCATTCACACAAATTACGTATGTACTGGTTATTAACTGGAGTTTCTCCTACTCTGTGCTTGTGTATCAACTGCTGAGGAATCAATATCGGAGCTCCAGTAACAGATGTAAAAGGGGAAAAGCCTGATTCATTAAGAGTGCTACGTATAGCCAGCAGAATCACCGGTATCGCTTTCATCCATGATTCTTTTTGAGCCATCATTGCCGCTTTAAGGGTATGGTGTGCTCTTTCGATCATCCCGTTACTTTGAGGGTGATACAAAGTTGTCCTCAATCGGTAAAAACCTACTACCTTGGCTAATTCCTGGAACAATTCGCTCTCAAACTGACTACCTCTGTCAGTTACAACATGCAGTGGGACAAAAAATCGAGCTATCCATGCATTGATAAATGCTTCTGCTACCGACTGCGCAGTTATCTCAGTCATAGGCCGTACTTCAATCCAGCGGGTTGCATGATTGATGCAAGTAAGCAAATATTTGTAAGGGCTCAAGTAAGGGTCGGACTTATTGCGCATTAAGGGCAAGGGGCCAACAATATTGATATGTACCGTCTGAAAACGTGCAGATGGTAACTCAAATTCTTGGACTGCAGACTTTGTGTGTCTGTGAACTTTTGATTGTTGACACACTACACATTCTGCACAGAATTGTTTAATCGTTTTATCTAAACTAGGCCAAAAGTATCTGGACTTGACCAGTTTTATAGATGCTCCCGTACCAGGATGCACTAAGCTATGTAAACTGTGGAAAATAGCTTGATGAAGCTCTTTTGGGATAAATGGTCTGGGGTACTTAGTTGAAGTATCGCATAGGACTGAGCCGACTTCGCTTGACACACGGTATTCTTTCAAATTAGTGTATGACTTTATTTCGTGATCATCTTTTTGTGCCTTGGCTATTTCAGCCAAGTCGTATGCATCTATCTGCACAGCTAATGCAGGCCAATACATACAGTCTGCAACTTTATTCTCAGCTCCTTTAATGTACTCCACGCCAGTGATATATTCGGCAAGCACTGATAAGTGTCGCTGTTGTCGATCTGACTTTGCTGGAGTCTGACTATAAAAGGCTCCGCATAATGGCTTATGATCAGTGAATAATGTCACGTGACGACCTTCTATGAGGTGGCGGAAATGTATCACTGAAAAATAAGCTGCTAGTAGCTTTCTGTCAAACGTGGAATACTTGGCTTGGGTTTGAGAAAATTTCTTGGAAAAGAAACCTATAGGTACTGGTTTCTTATCTATCAACTGGTGTAATGCAGCACCAGCGGCGTATTGACTAGCATCCATAACTAAGTGGTATTCTGTAGCTGAAGACTGTGGATGAGCTAACGCCGTAATTTCCAATAATTTGCTTATTATTGTTTTGAAGGCGTTAGTTTCTTCCTCATTAAGTTCGGTCTTTGCTTCAGGATCCAACCTCATTCATTAGTGGTAAAATTATGGATGCATAATTGGGGACTAATTTGCGGTAAAAACCTGTCATCCCCAGAAATCTACGTAAGCTTTTTGAGTCCTTAGGTATCGGAAAATTTTCAAACTCTTTGATTTTCTTTAAAGTAGGCAACAAGCCTTCTTTGCTTACGTGAAAACCTAAGAAATCTAACTCTGGTACTCCGAATGCACACTTATCTAAGGAAATCTTTAAATTGTTATCACTAAGGATCCTAAATACTCTATCTAAATCTTCCTTGTGCTGTTGCTCACTTTCGCTAAAAACTAGTATGTCGTCTAAATATATAAATATGCAATTTAATTTTAAAAATATTTTATCCATAAAATGCTGAAATGTAGCCGCAGCATTCTTTAAACGAAATGGCATGTAATTAAACTCAAACAAACCAAAAGGTGTCACTACTGCTGTCTTAGGCACATCTTCAGGGTGTACCTTAATCTGATGATATGCTGCAGTTAAATATATTTTGGAAAAATATTGTTTATTAGCTAACTGTGTGCAGAAGGAATTTATATTTGGTACCGGGTAGCGGTCTGTTTTGGTAATGCTATTTAACGCACGGAAATCACAGCACGCTCGATATGACCCATCTCGCTTCTTCACCAAGTGAAAAGGGGTTGCCCACTCGCTACTGGAAGGCTGGATAAGTCTGGTATTTAGTAACTTTTTAAATTCTGCCTGTGCTGCATCTAACTTAGAACCGGAAAGTTGTCTGGCTTTAACAAAGACTGGTACGTGGCTACCTGTATCAATCCTGTGATACACTCCACCATAGTCTTTGTTTGTGTCGCTATGTGGTGAAAGCACGTTATTATATTTACCTATTGCTTCGGTAACATAATCTGCTAGGTCTATTTAGTTAATCACTACAGCATCGGTTCCTGTTACTGCATTGACTGTAATTTCACGCTCCGTTACGTTATCACAGATGGATCTATTTTTACAATCCACTATAGAAGGAAACAGCGGCTGAAGATATGTAGAGCCCATATATATTTCGCGGAGGAGGCTCATACATGTAAGCCATGGTGTAAGTGGCCAAAGAAAAAGAGTAGCTTACAGAGTCTGCCTCGGGGTCACAAAATTATGGCGGTTACAATAGATTTTAACGACGTTTGAAAAAGGGTCACCATTTCGGTTGGTCCCCTTTTTGGGGCACCTCCGAAATTAGAAAACAAGAGTGCTGAAAAAGAACGGTTGTGGAAAAGAAAACATCGGGTTATAATTAAGTGCGACGAGACTTTAGGATTGATGATGTTTTATAAAGGTTTCCAAGATATAGGGGGACAAAGAGCATGGTACATTTCTTTGATAAAAGTCTTTACCAAGGGAAACTGGTCAGTCGCATGTTGACGCTTCTATCTTTCCCACATGTCTGAGAGAGATTTCTTCTTTGTATCTCCCTCCAGGACAGTTTCTATTCCAATTGGCTGCAAACAAAAAA
This sequence comes from Euprymna scolopes, assembly GCF_053919585.1. Taxonomy (NCBI): domain Eukaryota; kingdom Metazoa; phylum Mollusca; class Cephalopoda; order Sepiida; family Sepiolidae; genus Euprymna; species Euprymna scolopes. Next base: position 165,962,391 of record NC_136483.1, read on the forward strand.
AAAAATTGAAAAAGCAATAAAATATAGCAATAACCTTCCATAAGTTTTCTGAATATTCTCTTTTTTTTTTTTTGGTGTTAGAAACATTGGCGGACCTGTACGAGAGTGCTCCCCCTAAAAATGCGGGGTTTGTATTACTATACACATAGATCCGAAAAAGTTGTCAAAAAGCAAATATATAACAAATATTATCAAAGGCAAGATAAGTTACTTTTCTAACTAACTGGATATTTTTTTAGCCTTTTTATTTAATATAACATGTTTATTCAGGTCGAAAAACATACAGTGTTTACCGATGTATTGGAAAATTAAAAATTGCACTGGACGCTGTTGAACACGTTAAGTTTGGGAAAATTAATTAAAAATAAAAACTATACAACATACTCTTCAAAACTCGCTCAATATATGTTACCATGACATAGGCTTACATATATTCGGTGGGTTTTTAGCAGTATTTTGTATAGTTTTTATTTTTAATTCATTTTCCCAAACTTATCGTGTTCAACAGAGAGTCCAGCATGATTTTTAATTTTCCAATACATCAGTAAACACTATGTTTTGTAAGAAATTATTTCTCACATCCCAATTTACTCCTTGCAGAGGCAAAAGAATCCACAAATACAAATCCATACCTTTCAAACTCAAAATTTATTTGCCGTCAACCATTAATCGACTCCAATTAGGGGCAAATGCTCTAAGGAATATGATCAAGCTACACATTTGTAACCGAATTCGAAATTCCGGAGTGACACTATGGGTGCCTGAAAAAATGGGGAAGAGGGGGTGAATAAACCCTTTCCTTCCCGAGGCTTGAAAAAATGGGGGGGGGATTAAACCTTTTCCCTTCCCACTATTTTTTGAATAAAATTTCAACTCACATTATCATTTTGAAAACTAACAACAGAAGCACAAAATATTCAGTGTGTACACTAAACATTGCATTACAGTTACAAATCAAACATTAGTAATCTCAGTTCAATCAATCAATTTAAAATTAAATTAATATTTAATGCGTGAAGATAGAACACATTTAAATTTAGTGTGACTTTACATTTAAACATTTCAATTACAGAAAAAATCATTAATGGTTTCTTTTACTCCTGTTTTTTTTTTTTTTACATCTATAGAATTTGAATCAAAGTTTTTTTTTTCCAATTTAGTCCCGAATAAATGATCCCCGTGAGATTTTAATTAAAAAAATGCAATTTTGATATGCTAAAAACTTGCGACCTTAATTTCAAGGTCGAATTTAAATGATCTACACGCAATTTCAAATGTAGGAAGAATTCCTATAATTTTTTCTTACCTTTTTATGAGTGCAAGCATATCGTTAACTCGAGATTTAACAAGGTCTTATAGTTTTTAGCAACAAAAGTTAAGCGATTTGGCATTAACAAAAAAATAAAAATACTTTTCTGACTTAATGAAACAGAAAAAAAAAATTTTTTTTTAATTTTTTTCCTTTTTCTTTCGAGTCAACAACCACGATTTCTAAGAATTACATCAACAATAATTTGCTCAAATTATGGGGTAAAAATACACTAGAAATCTACTCGTCTTAAATCAAGAATTTGCACAATTATAAAAAACTAATCGTTATGCAAAAAAAAAAAGAAAATTGAGATTATAAAAGCTAAGCGTTTTGCAAAAAAAATGAGAATGTAAGAACTTATTTCTCACATCCCAATTTACTCCTTGCAGAGGCAAAAGAATCCACAAATACAAAAGCCATACCTTTCAAACTCAAAATTTATTCAAATGTAACAGCAATGAAAGTTTATTGGTTCTGATAAGTCCATTTGCAAAACGGTGGCCAGTTTTGCCTCTATTGCATAGAGCCAATAGTATGAACTCCTATTGTCAGAGTAGTAGTTAATTGTTCCTCGAAAGGATCCATGTTTGTTCATGGCAGATTCAGCGGGAATGTTGGCGCCTATAATTAGGTATAATGCGAGTCACTTCGGACCCAAGTTGAATTAAGATAAGATCCAATATTTGGTAAATAAAATTTGAAGAAATGTTCATTAACGCCGTCCTGTAATTAGAATAATTTCAGCAATATAAAATTGTCTCTGTTTGTAGAGATATGATCCTTTGTTCACCAACAGTTTGGTGATACAACATGAAGAAATTGACGTAGCCTCCTTTTGTGGAAGCTGCTGGTAATGAGTCCATCCCGTTGCTGAATCTCTGCGTTGACTGAAAAATAAAGCATAATACAAAAAGCGAGCCAAGCAAATCACATGACACATTAAAAAATTAACCAATGACGGCCGACCACCATAACTGCATGGGCAGCCAAACAAAACAAGAAAGATGGCGACTGTATATGGAATTTCTCACTGTTTTTTTTAACTGAATAAACATGTTACATTAAATAAAAACACTAAAAAATTATCCAGTTAGGTAGAAAAGTAACTTATCTTGCCTTTGATAACATATATATATTTTTTTTTGACAACTTTTTCGAATCTATGTGTATAGTGATACTGGAGAAATTCCAGTTACAATGCCATTTTTATGTTTTATGCCACCTATGCACATTTCTTGTAGGCAGCCTGTGATTGGTTAATATGTATGGGCCAAGATAATTACTTGGTGCCCTTTTTTGTAAACTTCCATTTGTTTTTCAGTCTACGAAAACCTCCGGCAAGAGCGAGATTCACCAAAAGTCGGCTCAGAGAAGAATGTCTTATCGAGAATGGAGCCGCAACAATTTCTTAATATTTAAATCACCTAAATGTTTGGTGAAAAAGGACTTGAAGTGTCTAAAAGCAGAGACACCTTTATATTGTACCGAATATATCCCTATTATAGGATGGCATCATTTGAACATTTTCATTGTGTTTATATCACCTAAATGTTTGAACTTTTCTCAATTCGATTAGAATCCCAAGGGACTCGATTTATGCCTAATTAAAGGCACCAGAACTCTTGCCGAAAACACCAGGAATTATCATGGACCTTTTCGAAGAAAAAACACACTACCACTCGAACAAAGGGAGTTAACTACTGGCTCTCAATTTGGGAGGTAAAACTGACCTACCGTTTTGCAAGGACTGTACCTGGACCAATAACCTTTCTTTGATATTATAACTGAATAAAATTTGAGTTTAAAGGTATGATTTTGTAATTGTGGAATTATTTTTGCCTCAGCAAGGGAGTATTGAGTTTGTGAGATTAATTTCTCACAATACAAACCCAAAATGCGTTTTTTTTTGTTTCACCTTACAAAAAAAGAAAAAGAAACATTTTTGCAACGATTATCATAGATTATAGATTTAACTATTATATTAGCAGAAAAATTTTTGATAAAAAATAAATTTAATGACTTTTAAGAAAGGGGTTCACCTTCTCGTTATAATGTTCTACTTATTTGCTCGCTAGCAAAATTTTTCTGCTAATGCGATAGTTAAGTTTGTAATCTATGATAAATCATTGGAAAAAAAGTTAAAAACAAAAAAAAAACGCATTTTTAGAGGGAGCACTCTCTTACAGGTGTGCTGAAACAATTTTTTTTTTCTTGCATGATTAACAACTTAATTTGTGTGTGTGTGGGGGGGGGGCAGTTAGTTCTTCCAATCGGTAATGGTATGTCCCGATCCCACTACACATTTTATTCTACATATATTTCTTTTGTTGTTGTTTTATGGCCATGTCCTGCACCTTATTTCAGATGTTATCAGTTGTACTGTCAACAGTACTATACGACGACTTGTTCTGGTGTACTAACTTGTCCAGCATAGTAGATTAATTGTTGTGTGTTGCTCCATGAACTAAAAAGGTTTTTTTTGTTGTTGTTTTTGTATTTTTTTTTTTTTCCTACTTATCAAAAGCCGTCTGCTCAACTTCTTATAATCTAATCGCAATCAACTTGACCAGCGCTTGGCATATTCCGATGGTGTGCATATATTTCCGGTCTTACTCTACCGGACATTTTCGAGAATCCAGTTCACAATATGCACTCTTACCATTTCTTTTACAACAGCAAGTAATCAAATACGTACTTGGATTTTTTTTTTTTTGAAAGTATAAAATGTCTTTTTTTTCTTTTGCAATTTAATTTAAAGACCGTACTGAAAGATGAGGGGTTTATTTTACAATGCACATTGGTATGAAAAAGTGATCAAAACACAAATTATTGTCCAATTTCTACTGTACACTCTTTAACCCTTATCCTTGAGTGGCCTCTTGGCCTTGATAATGTGGTGATTCCTGTGTAAAAAAAAATAGAAAATAAAAAATAAAAAAATAAATGTTATCAAATGCAAGATAAGTTACTCTTCTACCTAGCTGGAAAATTTTTTTAAGTTTTAATTTACGTTAAACCGTTTATTCGGCTTGAAAAACAAATAGTGTCGAGAGTTAGGTGAGAACAAGAAAAATGACCACGAATTGACAACTAACGGAGAGAGGAATTCAGAAAAGTCTCACATGATTTGTTTATCTGCTATAGGGATGAAGGATTACTGGAATTTGCGAGTAGAAAACTTTGGAGCTGATATATTTAAGTCACCTAAAGATGGCTTGTTCAAAGCCATTCGACAAAGGTTAAAGAAATAGCACTGATAGGAAAATGAAATAGTGTATGTGCTGTGTAGCAAGTTTTGCTGGTGCTTATGAGCGGCGAATGTTACGCTGATAGCTGCTTGGTTAAGGGAAGGGGGTGGGCACAGAGAACTGAAAATGTCTTTGGCCTGAGTCTGACCACCCAAGAGATATTTCTTTGTTGCAAAAAATAAGTATGTCATTGTATGGAAAAATCATGCTGAGATTTGCCTTTGTGAAAAAATAAAAAAAACAATGTTTGTGGTCATCTGAAGATAAACCTCCATGAATGAAGACTGTCTAGATGTTATTATCTTTGGTGGGTTTCTCAAGTGATCTACCTCTGGGTGGTCAAATAGTGACCACTAACAAAAGGCTAGAATCAGTCAGGATTGAAATGATTCAATGAGATCTTATTTCAAGGTTATGGAAATTTCAATGTAAAATATAAACCCTTTATCACATAACCAATTCTAATGCTCGTCTGAACTCCAATCCCTGGTCCCCCCTTGCCAATCTTTCACGAAAAACACCCGTCTAGCTGAATCCACTGTGAAAAATTTCCCCCACTCTATATCTGTGCCTAAATCAAAACCCGGATTTCATGAACAAAGCTTCTTTCTTAGAACTGCACGCCTGTGGAACTCTGTTCCGTCTGCCTGCTTCCCTCCGGACTACAACTTGGATGTCTTCAAGTCTAATGTTAACAAATTCCTAATGAACAGCCCCCTTAAGTAAACACTTCATCAAATCTCCTCACTAACGTAATGTACTTGCAATAACCCTTATCCCTGAGTGGCTTCCGGGCCTTGATAAGTGGTGATCTCTGTGTAAAAAAAAAAAAAAAAAAATTTAATTGCCTCTATATATAGTTGTGCTGTATTAAGTTGATGGTAGTATGAGTGTCGAGTATGAGTAATGCATCTCTTAAATATGATGATAGGTTATGATTGGCTAGTTTCCATCATGTGACTAAATAGTGAATTTGAATTGAGACAGATTTTTAATTTCTATTTGAGAAATTGGAGACAGCAATTGTATTATATAGATCACGATACTCATTTTGATTGTTTTTTTTCATAGCGTTTTACTTGATGTAACCACCAACTACTTTCAGAGGTAAAATAGTGAAATAGTAATGTTATTTTAATAAAATATCAAGAGACCTTATAGTCTGTATATTCTAGTAGCAGGGAGACCCGGTGTTGTCTGGGATTGAATGATGATCAACGGATGTTTTATACTGCCATATTTTTATTTTTGTTGAAATCGGTGAAATCAACAATTTTTCAAATTGATTGATTGCCTGCTCTAGTTGGGGATCGATCACAGTGTACAGGGAGCAAGCTTCACATGTCTCCCTCCAGTAATTTAGTCCAAAAATTATTGCACTGTAGAAAATCTACTGTTGATTTTATAAAATTATTTTTTTTTATATATAATGGCTTGGATTAAAGTATAAAATGCAAGAGTCAAGTATCATACTTCAATTGTGCTCTAAACAGAAACATTCATTTCGAACATGCCTGTCATATTAAAGAACCTACTGTTGATTTTATATGCCTAGCTTTGCTGCTTGTGCAGTGATAATGGCTTGAATTTACATTTTAAGTGAAAAAGTCATGTATTATGGTGCCGTTCTACTTTAAAAAGAGACATTCATTTTGAACGTGCCCCTGTTATATCAAAGATCCTACTATTGATTTTATATGCCAAACCTTTCGGCTTGTGTGATAATAAAACATTTCTCAAATGCATTGTGATGTTAGGCTGTGTAAGGTGTCAACTTTGGTAAAAATCGCCTATTCTTTCTTTCATCGGATTATTTCGATTATTGATACTTCTCAAAGATATTCCAAGACAAAACCTATCTAAGAACACTGCCAAGCACATAAAGTACCTTTGTGTGAAATTTCATAACAATCAGCCCAACCATTTTTGAGTCCACAAGGAACAAACTCTCTCACACACACACAAATTTCATTTTATACAGTAAATAGATAGATAGAGATAGAGAAGAGATATTCTGAAAGCAAACAATATGCTTTATCATTATTTTCATGCCAAGTGCTCGTCTGAGCTCCAATCTATGATCCCTCTGGCCTGACTTTCATGAAAAATACTTGTCGAGCTATCAATAATTTTCCCCAATCTTTCGTCGAGCTGAAATCACTATCAATAATTTCCCCCAATCTTTATCTGTGCTTAAACCTAAACATAGATTCCATGAACAAAGCTTCTTTCATTGAACTGCACACCTGTGGAACTCTGTTTTCCTGCTTTCCTGCTGACTACAATATGGTCGTCTTCAAGTCCAACGTAAACAAGTTTTTGATGAGGCATCCTCTTTAGTAATCTAATTTACCAAATTTCCACTAATAACTGTACATTCATTAACCCTTATCCTCGAGTGACCACCAAGCCTTGATAAGTGGTGACTCCTTTGTAAAAAAAAATATATACATATATATATATATATATATATATATATATATATATATATATATATATATATATGCAATAATTTCATCTGTGCCACTATTATTATACACTTAAAAAGATTTCATTTAAAAAAACTTAATTGCTTTAAATACATTTTTAGCGCTTCATTTTTAAGGAAGATAGCCATATGAAAACTTTTGGCATTACATGGTATTGATTTTATAGAGATCAGATACTACACTTTAATCTTAACAAAAAGCCAAAATAATATATATACTAGACAAATTGTTTATACCTGAAGAGTCTAAATGTCAGTTGTTTGAGTGTATGTCCAGCTTAAAGTTAAAAATTGCCACAAAGTTTGCATGATAAGTATTGCCTTGGATGAATAATATTTAAATTTAGAAAAAAAATTATTCGTGCTTTGACCTTAAACTGGTGCCAATTTCGTCATGGCGGATTGGTTTTACAGCCATTTTATGTACTAAAGGGAAATAACTGCTTTTTTTTTTATCAAGGAATTACTTCCCTTTATGCTAACTCATACTGTGAGGAATCCATATGAAAGAGAATTGTATCTATGTGAGTATGTCTAAAGAGAAGAATGGGCTTGGCAGAGGAGAAAGATAGATTGGGGAGAGAAAATGAGACAAAGATAGAGAGAGGTAAAGAGATAGAAATTTTAATAGAAATATGTTACACTTTTGCTCTAGATATTGCTGGGTCGTCCTGTTAGTCTTTACTAAATTTTCACTTATTCTAATGTGGTCGATTAACTCCAATTTAAACTTATTACATTATTTGGATGTTTTTCCTATTGTTTTGTTTATTCATATAGCAGTATTAATATAGCAGTATTAATATAGCAGTATTAATATAGAAGTATTGATATAGAAGTATTGATATAGCAGTATTAATATAGCAGTATTAATATAGCAGTATTGATATAGAAGTATTGATATAGCAGTATTAATATAGAAGTATTAATATAGCAGTATTAATATAGAAGTATTACTATGGAAGTATTAATATAGAAGTATTAATATAGCAGTATTAATATAGTATTAAAATAGAAGTATTAATATAGCAGTATTAACATAGCAGTATTAATATAAAAGTATTAATATAGCAGTATTAATATAGCAGTATTAAAATAGAAGCATTAATATAGCAGTATTAATATAGAAGTATTAATATAGCAGTATTAATATAGTAGTATTAATATGCTGATAACCTGTTTTCATTTACCATCATATGAAATTTGTAATAAGGACTCATCTGTTTTATTTGGATTCTTTGGACTAATGTTCTCATCTTGAGTGTCATTTTCACAACGTTTCGGTTGATGTAACCTGCAACCTTCTTCAGGTGTACCTTATTGAACTTGTGAATGTTTCTGTCGAACACAGGAATCTGCATGGAATTTCGAACAGAACTTTTTATTTTCTTTGCCGGGGGTAGCATGCTTTCGTTCTGTCAACCATGACTGAGTAGAGGTACTCGGTAATTTGCAATTGTATTTTTCGGTCGCCTCCACTGAGGATTGAAACTTCAACCTTCAGGAGAATATTACTTTACAATTGAATTTTTTCAAATACTCTAACCACTGTGCTGACACTCAAGATGAGAATTGTAGTCCAAAGAATCCAAATAATATGAATAATCAATCCTTGCCTCAAAAATTCAGAAACATGAGAACTCCTCTGTTTTCTCGAAAGCTGCCCATCTAAGACATGTTTCATTGAGATGATTTCTAATGAAAATCATGTGTCCGAAGTAGTTAAATACATCAACCTTGGAAATAGTTTCTTTGTCTATCATTAGTTTCAGAGTTCTATTGGTTTTTGTCTATGGTCATGTATTTTATCTTCAAGCTCCTTTTAGAATTAGGAGAGCACAAAATACTTGTAGTTCCTCTCTGGACTCACTAATTTGATCTGCATAACAGATTTGATATTCTGTATACACCAACTAAAAATCCAATACAAATACATAAATACATTCAATCAGATGCATAAGCTTTTTTCCTATTTATTTTGAAAAATTCATGTTAGGATTTTGAATGTATTGTTTTTCTTTATATTTCAGAAGAAGATGACATCATTATCAAGAGCAGAGCTCACTTTGAGCAGCTTCTCCAGGAACGTACAGAAAATCCTCCAAGGTGATTTGAGTTTTTTTTTTTTATTTTACTATTATACCCACTCAATCAATAATTATAAGTTATAATAATAATATTATAATCACAATAATGTAATAATAATAATATCCGGTTGAGAAGAAAGTTCTTGCAGTTTTTTACTTTTAAATTTAGTTTAATTTAAATTCTTAAGCATTTATCGTGCAGAAAGTAATTGAAATGCTTGAAAAAGTGGTAGTCGGTAGGTAAGAGATCTGGAGAGTATGTTGGATGAGGCAATGTTTCATCGCCTAATTCATTCAACTTCTGAGGGTCAGTTTAGCAATGTGCAGTCGGGCTTTGTCATGGAAGAGAATTGTGCCTTTTGTGTCTACTAATGGTAGATGTTGTTGTCAAATTTCTGATGCATTTCATCCATTTGTTCACAGTACTTTTCCACCGTAATGATTTTGGCTGCATTCAAAAACCTGCAATGGATGAGACTGGTTTCAAACCACTAAACAGTCAGCATGAAATTTTGGTACAATTCTGGTTTCAGGAAGTGTCGTGGATTTTTGTCAGCGTCTAAACACTGAGCAAAGCATTGCTGGTTGGCGTAAAGAACCCACTTTTCATCGCAAGTCACAGCCTGGTCGAGAAAAGGGTCATTCTTGCGTAAAAGAAGGGAAGATGACACTTCATAATGGTGTTTCTTTTGTCGTTCAATTCATGAGGCATAAATTTATCATGTTTATTTTTTTAATTTTTTCAATCTCTCTTAAGTGGTTGGAAATAATATATGCTACATCTAATTCGGAAGCAAGTTCTTAAACAGTTGTTCATAGATTAGCTTCAACTAAGGCTCTTAATTATTGTCAAAAACCAACGGCCAACCACTACACTCATCATCTTCAAGACTCTTGTTACCTCCATGAAATTTCTTAAAGCACCATTGTTCTGTGCATTCAGTAGTGGTTCCTGGGTCAAATGCTTTGTTGGTATCATGAGCTGTTTCAGCAGCTTTTCAGCCTAGCTTTAATTGAAATAAGAAAAATGTGTGAATTTGCTTTTTTCCATCTTGCTTTCAACATTCTGAAAAGAAGACATAATTGTTTGAAAACGACTCTAATTTAAACGGTTAGATAGAGCGAAAAACACTCTTAAAATGATATATAAAGTATAGGTATTATGACAAAAACTTATTTGGAATTACATAATTTGAAATCAAAATAAAAAGTTTCACAAGAACCTTCTTGTCAACTAATAATAATCTATATATCTATAAAAGTGAACCTGTCTGTCTGTCTGTGTGCGTGTGTGTCTGTGTACATTTCCCTATGCAATAACTCTGTCAATTTTAAATCTACAGACTCGAAATTTGATATACAAGGTACTGAGATTTAGGAAAATCTTTGTAATCCGTTTTTGCCCAGAAATTTGGCTGTTAAGGGGTCAAAGTCCAATGATTTGACCTTTGAGAACTCTACCAAACTCCTCTGCCAATTTTGGGTCTAAACAATTGAAATTTTAGATATAGGTTCGTTGGACATGGATCTAACTTAATAACTTGAGCTGAGCCCAAAACAATAAATAGAGATCAAAGTTAAAAAAAAATTGACCTCTGCGGTCTCTATCAAATTACTCAGACAATTTCTGATCTAAACATTTGAAATTTTACATAAAGGGCATTCAAATAGGGAAAACTTTTTAATCAGTTTGGGTTGAAAATTTAAGCTATCAATATGTAAATGTATATATGTATGTTTGCATGTTTGCCTAAAACTTTCGACAGAGGCAATGGATTTTCACAACCCACAAATGGGCACTTTTAAATAGGGAGGGGTCGCTTTTTTCGCCGATATTTTCGAAAGCCATCCCCTCTTTTCGATTGTCTAGCCTTAATTTAAACCTACATCACTTCCGGTTTGGCAGTGGTCGTAACAGCAAAGACGTCACGTTTTTTCTTGTTCTCTTCCTTCTTCGTGGTACGGGTTCGAGCCTGCCTTCCTGTTACCACTTTTTTTTTTTTTTTGCTCAACATACACCTCCAAACACCCGGGCAACGCTGGGCTGAAATGCTAGTAATAATAATAATAATAATATTGTAATCATGTTATAATAACAATAAAATCTATATAATATTCTGCTTGTTCCTTCCCTAGTTAGTCCCTACGTTATGCTACACTTTGAATGTCAATGTTTGTTTTTCAAGTAGAAGTTAAAAAATGAATAAGACATGCTTTTTTGTAGCTAAAAATCTGGCTATTATTTGTATGAAACTAAAACTATGTGATTTCACTCATGAAAATCAAAAGTAACATTATACCATAAATAACTATAATGATGAAATATTGATCTCAGATGCGCCCCTGTCTTATCAAAGAACCTTCTCAAAGATGCTGAGTCTTTCTGCTTGTGTGGTAATAAAACTTCTCAAATGCACTTATGATATTAAGCTGTACAAGGGTGTTAACTTTTATCAAAATTGAACTGTTCCTTCTTTAATCAGATTTTTTCAGTTATCGATTTTTGATACTTAGCAGAGGTATTCCAATACAAAACCTATCTAAGAACACTCCCAGACAGATAAAGTAAATTTGTATGAAATGTTCTAAAACATCGGTTTAGCAGTTTTGGAGTCCATAGGGAATGAACACACAGACACACACACAAAGTGTGTTTTATATACAGGTAGATATTAGAATAAACATTGCTATTTTAAAGGATATACATATTATGTAAAAATTAAAACGACTTAATCTCTTATTGTATTATTTTTTAATTGTGGTGGGTGATGTTGTATCAGTTCTGTTGTTATAAAACTGTCTTCTCAGGAATTACCTCCTCCTTTGAAGATCAGTCGATGTACAAGGTGGAACGATAAATTTGTCGCCCTTAAGAAAGCAACACTATGGCTTTATTTTAAAACTTTTATTGAAAAAAATCAATTCAGGTAACTTGATTATATAGTAGAGCTGACATCTATTCAATGTAGCCGCCTTCAGCCTCAATCATCGCCTTGATACAGGTCCGGAACTGGGAGCATGCCTTTTTCATAAACGCCGATGGGAGCTTGGCGGATGACGGCAATCAGGCTGGTTTTGGTCTTGTGAGAGGTCATGTTGGTGATGTTCTTGATGTATGATCAAATGAAATAGTCCAGTGAGTTCAGGTCGAGAGAGGAGGGGGGGCAATGAGAGAAGGGTACAAAGTCGTAGTACTCCTTCTGAAGCTAATCCTAGGTCCCTTTGGACTTGTGGGCTAATGCCGAGTCCTGCTGCTACACTCAGGATCTGCCAGCAGCCACCCAATTGCACCAGGGGATCACCACACTCTTCAGCACATCCAGGTATACTTCGACTTCAAAGGTATGAGATGGCATGGTGTGGCCCTCATGTGAAACCACACCAAAGACCATAACCGTGGTTGGAAACTTTGTTTTCATCACCCTGGGCACGTCCCTGTTATTCCTGGCAATCCAGCGATGCATTTTGAGGGTGCTGGCAATGGTTCTGTTGTCATAACTTGGATCGGTAGAGAGCATGAATTTTACAGTGGCGCATCTCCCATCTCTCTCATTGAACATTGTGTCACTTTCAGACATGAAAGTAGGCTCCTATCACTCTTGGGATTTGTACACAACTGGCCAACTAAAAAACAACAAAAAAATAAAACTGCTTTTCATCAAATGGAAATGGAATCATGTCATCTTTTCTAGGACAACAATTTTATCGTTCCACTCTTTAGTTTGTTAACTATGATATTATCCTCCCAGTCTTTCAAAAATATATGTATATACCTGCTATAATTTTATAAACAAAAAGGGAATAGTTAAGTTGTTATGCAGTGGTGTTGTGTTTGAATAATTTTTTTTTTTTTATTTAATATTGAATAAACTGTTCACAAATTCTCCAGCCCTTTGTCATAGTTGGGTTGGTGAATCTGTGCTCCATTGAAGGTTCTTGATAAATTGCAGAAACGTATCTGTAATTTGACTGGTCCTACCCTTTCTTTTTACTGTAACCTCTCTCTCACAGACGTAATGTTGCTAGTCTCCGTTTTTTCTACAAATAGTATAACAACATGTAATCCTCAGGATTGTCTGTTTTATTACCTGCTTCCTTTGTTCCAGCTCATTTAACTCATTGGTCTAGAGGTCTCCATCAATTCGCTGTAATAGAGCTTCCTATTCCAGTTGCTTCTTTCCAAGGATTGCAAGGTTGTGGAACTCTCCCCCTGCTCACTGTTTTCTTTCTACTAACAACTTATTATTTTTTTTCTTTTTCAAGACTAAGGCTAATAGGCATCTCCTGTCTTTGCAATAATCATCTTTTGTTCTTGGTAGCTCCTTACATCAAGTGGCTTCATGCCTTGTCTTGAGCGATTTTCATTAAAAAAAAAATGAATAATGTTCAGTTTTACAATAAATCTGGTTGCTCTTCAATTTTCTATTTTTTATAGTGAAACCAAAAAGAAAAAGAAAAAGAAATTGAAACCATCAATGTCGACTGAAGAATCTGTTGTAAGAAAACTTCTTTTTCCTTGGGAAATAATGTTTCTTTTTGTTTTATTTTGTTTTGTTTTTTTCAATATATATTTTGCACAAACATTAAATATGATACGAGTAAAAAAGTAACAGAACAAATTTTCTGGGAAAACTCCGGTTGCTCCCTTAGGGGTGCCTTTCAGGTTAAAATGGCTAAAATTGACACTTTTGTGCTTATTAAAAAATTTGATGCCATTGATTTTTATAAAACTTTCTGAAAAGTTGTAACTAACTGATTTCTATATAATTTTGTTTGTCTATACTTCGCGATAACTCTTGGGTGTGCCCCAGGGGTTCTTTTAGGGCTAATAAAAACTCTCCATTTTTGGGACTATTTTACCATATTTGTTCAAAATTTTCTATGTATGTCTATTTAGCAGTTTTGCATGATGCTGAACTCAAATTTAAATATGTTAAGGCCTTGGGGATGTTTCTGATTCATAAAATCACAGAAAACTGGTTAAATGGTGGGGGGGGGGATGATGGTCTTAGTCATTTCTTTTTTTGCATGGTGCAGAACTCAAATTTACATGTGTTAAGGCCTAAAACTGCACCGTTTGTTCATTTTCACCAGTATTTGGCGTCCCCTGGGGACTATTTGGGGCTAAATGGGGGTGGGGTGGCAAATGCTGAACTTTGTCATTTTGTTCATGCCTCGTTCACTGTGCAGTCATGGGAGACCATGCATGCTTCACTTGTTTTTTTTTATATGAAAGCTAAGTTAATCAGTGTTTGTTTTCTTAAAGCTTTTCTTTTACATATTGTAATCACAAAATATATATTAAAATATTCGTTGACTTTGAGATTAAGTTATACTTTAATTAACCATCAATTAACCATACAGCATAATCATGTTGACACACTAGTTCTCATCAGATAACCAGTTAAGCAATGATGAGCCTGGCTAATACCAGATGGGTGACGATTTGGGAAAAGCAGGCTCTGTATATGCTCTCCACTTATCTTGGAATTGTTTTCAGTTGTTCTCAATTTCTACTTGCCACTGGAATAAAACAGTGCTGACTCAGGAGAGGTGTGGTTGGAGAAGTAATAAATTCATGTGCAACTCATAGCATCATCAGTGATGTTCATCTTCATCGATAATGACTGTTTAATCATTGATAATAACTATTTAATAAACTATGATTTGCAATAATATGAATTGGAACAAATACATAGAAGATACTGCCAAGACTGCTGCAAGGAATATGTGCTTTTTCTACCATGCTAGAAAACTTTTCACATCTGCTAGTATTCAATATCTCTACACAACCACAATTTACTCATGCATGGAGTATTGTTTTCACATCTGGGCTGATACATCAACCGCAAGTCTCTTCTTTAACAAGGTCCAAAAATGTCTGTGATCTAATATGTCCCTCACTGTCCACCAAACTTCAGCCCCTTTCCCATCGCTACAGTGTTACATCATTGTCCTAGTTTTATAAGTGCTTTAATGGAATATGTTTTGATGAATTTGCTGCTCTGTTGCCCCCCCCCCCCTGATGTGAATACTCCCTACCAACTCAACAGTGAGCTAGATAACCACCCCTTCACCATAGAGATCCCCAAATGCTGTAAAGCTTTCAACTCTATAGCTTCTTTCTTCGAACTGCTAACCTTTGGAAATTCCTCCTGACATGCTCTTTTCCTGACTGTACCAAGATACAGAAATTTGTATGTATGACTCTTTATAATTCTTGTTTTTATTGCTCTCTCTCTTTCTCTCTCTCTCTCTCTCTCTCTCTCTCTCTCTCTCTCTCTCTCTCTCTCTCACACACACACTATCTCTCTCTCTTTCTATCTCTTTTATTAACAAAAGATAATTAAATTATAAAGGAAAGTTTGCAGTTATCTATTATAAATAATGGGGAATATCATCACAGTAGTAATACTATTTAACACATAATTGGAATGAGAAAGAAAGAGAGGGAGATATAGCAAACAGGAAAACTGATGATTGTTTTTGACAACTTTTTTGTACCTCTGTTGTTGTCAAAATCAATTATATGGCAAATAAATGTTATCAAAGGTAAGATAAGTTACTTTTCTACCTAACTGGATAAATTTTTAGTGTTTTCATTTAATGTAAAGTGTTTATTTGGTTTGAAAAACAAGTAGCGTTGAGCGCTTTGTAATAACAAGAAAAATGGCTGCAATGTCTCATTACATCTTTGAAATCTCGGCAATGACTTGAAAATATAACAAAATGGTTGTAGAAACCCACCCAATAAATGTTACCGTGAC
The DNA here is from genome assembly GCF_053919585.1 of Euprymna scolopes. Classification (NCBI taxonomy): domain Eukaryota; kingdom Metazoa; phylum Mollusca; class Cephalopoda; order Sepiida; family Sepiolidae; genus Euprymna; species Euprymna scolopes. The sequence continues at coordinate 165,978,293 of NC_136483.1, forward strand.
ATTTAAACTTAAGTAAAAACACTAAAAACATATCCAGCTAGGTAGAAAAGTAAGTTATCTTGCCTTTGGTAACATTTATTTGTTATATATTTGTTTTTTTTACCACTTTTTCGTTTTCTTTAAAGACTGAAAAATATCCAAAGGTGTGAGGCACAAAGATAGTCATAACTTCCTTAATTTTAATTGGATTTTAAAAATTGAAAAAAAAGTTTCTCTTTTGACTCATCAAGCACTTTTTATGTATTCCATTATTGAGATATTTTAAGCCATTTCAATTTTTTCATGTGTATTGCTAAGTTAATCAACTTAGGAGTTAGAAAGCTGAGATGATATATAACATGGTCCCCCCTCGCCAAACTTTCACAAGAAACACTAGACTAGCTGAAAACATTATCAATAATTTTCCCCACTCTTTATCTGTGCCTAAACCTAAACATAGATTCCATGATCAAAGCTTCTTTCTTAGAACTGCACGCCTGTGGAATTGTCTTCCGTTTTCCTGCTTTCCAGCTGTCTATAATATGGTTGTCTTCAAGTCCAACGTGAACAAGTTTCTGATGAGCCGTTCCACTTAAGTTAACAAATTTACCGAACTTCCATTACTATCGATTACTATATTGTCCTTTTGACTCTCTACACTCTTTAACCCTTATCCTTGAGTGGCCTATCAGCCTTGATAAGTGGTGACGCCTATGTAAAAAAAACAACAACAAAAAAAACATAGTATTATCTTGAGTGTGTCAAATGGATAGACAAAAGAATAGAAAAAACTTAGTTTTTCAAAATAACATTCTGAGAACAATGTGTATAGTGAAGCGCATGGCAAATCGCAACATATATAAACTAGTATAGAATCCCTATGCTCGGGGAACTCTTGGAAAACCTACCTTGTGTTAAGATGATCCTGCGTATGTTTTGGGGACATGCTCATTTTCATTACATATCAAATGAGTACTTGTTATTTTTTATGTTCAGATGCAGCAATTGAAATGCTTGCAAAAAGATGAAGATCCTTGTATCTCTGCAAATACATACAATCCCAAAGAAACAGCCGGCTCAAAGAAAATGGATAACCTTTCCTCTGGTAAGATATATTTTATGATCGTCGAATTATGGGATTATCCCCCTTTTTTGCCACATATAAAAATTTTTCTTAGTTTTGTAATTTCAAAACTAGTTAGGAATGATATTAAACCAGAGTGTATACATATATATACAAACACACACACACACACATATATATATATATATATTAACTATATATTCAAACATTGCAATCATAAAAACTGTTTCTGATTCATAAAATCACAGAAAACTGGTTTCTATTGACTAGAGATTCTTGTTCTGGGCAATAAGTATAACCAAAAACACATTTGCAGGAAACTTAAGCTATTTGCTTTAAAATGATGAACACAAATATTTTATAAAATTTCAGGTGACACTGAACTTGATTCGCCAAGGAAAGAAAAGTCAAGGAAAACCTTGGACCCAAAAAAGAGAAAATCAAAACCTTTGCCTAAAATTGAAATGGAGGAATTCAGAAATGAAGATGAGTATGTAAAGCCTATGATCTTCTTATTAAATATTACTGATCTCTTTTCTCCCTCCTCCTCTCTCTCTCTCTCTCTCTCTCTCTCTCTCTCTCTGTCCTTCTCCTCTTCTCTCTGTGGTAAAAGGATCACTCAATCTCAATTAAACTGATTCGTTTTTATTGACTCCTTAAAGCTTGCCGTTGCTCGTGTGTGGTGCAGTTAATGAAAATCAATAAGATGTGTACATTTGACTGTTAGGACATGAATACATAATATTGATTATGTTACAAATATTGTATTCTTCTCAGTTATTACTAGGGCTGTGACAACAGAATATTCTTTTCATTCTTTTGACTCTTAAGTATATATTCGACACAGTAAGACACAGTCAATCAACCGAGAACTACATCAGTCTATATAAAAACATATAAGATATTAACGGATATATACTCGAGAGTCAAAACAATGAAAAGAATATGCTGTTGTCGCAGTTCTAATCATTACTAGCGCTATGGCAACAGAATATTCTTATCATTGTTTGGACTCTTGAGTATATATCTGACACAGACACAGTTAATCAATCGAGAACCATATCACTCTATATAAAAACATGTAAGATATTAACTGATATATACTCGAGAGTCAAAATAATGAAAAGAATATTCTCTTGTCACACCCCTAGTTATTACATATGAGCTCTGTAGGATCTAAAGTCATGACCATTGAGCTACGTTTACACCTGCAGTATTCACTGGATTTGATTTACTTCACTTTTTATATTGGTAGAAATTGAATACAGTTTCTCCTCTTATTAAAATGCAATGAATGTTAAAAAATTTGACTTTCTCTAGCATTATATATACACACACAATATATATATATATAATTTGTTTATTATATAAACGTTATTGGTTACATATGTGCATACATGTTTCAGTGGAATCCCAATTCAAGGATAACACTTCGGCAGACCAAAATAGAATCGATATTGGTCTGATGCTTGAATTTGGATTCTACTGAAAGAAATATGCACACATGTAACCAATAATGTTTGTTCAATAAATAGACTGTATACAAGCTCTGTCCTGCATTGAGCACTCTTTAATAATCATGTGAGTTTCATTGGATTTACATCTAGGGAACCAATTAATATATATATATATATATATATATATTTTGTCATCCACATACAGTATTGTTTCGTTGTATCACAACTCATCAGTGCGGCTAGACATACACTTTTCCTCAGCTGAAGATCGAATCTAAAACCGTTGCATTGACAGTCGGCAGCTCTCACCAACAGTGCCGTAAATATTTCTCCTTGAGTGTGAATTAAATCCACACCCACCTGATATATATATATATATATATATATATATATATATATATCAGAATTTTTAGCCTGTTAAAAACTCGAAAAATGTTATCGTCCTTGACTTAGAATGAATGAGTGCTTTATATCAAATTGATTGTTAAATATGGTTAAATTTGTGCTCATTTTTGCATAAAATCTAAACCCGTATTAATCTCTAACTTTGTATTGAATGAATATCATAATACTTAGTATGTTGTACTTTATCATAACAAAGGTCCATACAAAATTTTAGGCAGATCGGCACTGTAGTTTCCTAAAAAATGTGAGAGTAAATGACTTACTTGTAGTTTCATCAAATACTTTTGAAAGCAAAATCTGATCCCGCATTTTGCTAAATCCTACCCTCTGATGAGAAGGAAAGTATTTCTTCGGAACTCCTCGGATTAAGGACTATCCACTTATTTAGTGTTTCCTTTTTTAAATTAAATATGTTTTTAACTCTTTTTCAAAGTGTTTTTCAACATGTTTTATTAACTACTTGTTCTTATTATAAGCTCTATCTCCTATTTGGTTTTATCGAGCTTTTACATCTGATTGAGATTACTTTATAAATATTATTTCTTTAATATTTATAATATTCTTTAATATTGCCATCTTGGATTATTTTGGTAAACTTAACTGTAATTCTTATGTTGTTTATTGTTATTATTATCGGTTGTTTACCAGGGAACAGTGTTTCATGGTAAACAACTGATGATCCCTTTAAAACATTCATGTAAGTAAAACTATTCAGCGATATGGGAGATTAATTGACTGACAAAATAATGTTCTAACAAAGGATAATTTTTATTTTTTTTAATAGTTTTAAAGATTTAAAAGAGACTTCAAAGATTATATATATATATATATATATATATATATATATATATATATATATATATGTCTTTGAAGTTTTTAACCTTTAAAACTATACAAAAAAATATTTTTTATCATTCGTTAGAAAACCATCCAGTCAGTAAGTCATTTAATCACCTGCAATCACTGCATCAACTCGCTCTCGAATTTACTATAGTACTAATAATTTATTTTTCAAGGGATCATCAGTTGTTTACCATGAAACACTGTTTTGGGGATTTAAAAACAAAACAGTATATTACATCATGGCTCCCCAGCAGTGTTGATTACCCAAACTATTATATCCATTACTTTTAAATTTTTCAATTATTTGTACGGAAAAAGACGACTGACTACAGGTTTCTTTAAAATGTTTGACAACATGAATACATCCCTTAGTGCTTGTTCTATGCAAATTCATGTGTTTATTTAGAGGCATTACAGTTTCCCCTACGCATTGTAAATTACAGTTTTTACAGGACAACAGGTAGACCAAATTTTGGGACCTACATGACAAATTTCTTTAGAATGATTTCTAACAGAATAAATTTTATTAGTCACATTTGACTTATAGTCTTTCGATGTTATAAGAATATTACAAGTTTTACATAAGGGTGCTCCACAAGGAACAACCTTAAAATTATTTTCGGCCGAACAAGTCCCATTTGCCACTTCGAAAGAAGGAGTTCCTACTTCTATATTACTAATGACAACGGCTTGACCCTGTCGAGACATCTCCGACCTCCTTGGGAGGTAAGCCCTAGGGGAACTCACTAGTTCTGAGGACTGCCCAGACCTAGCTTGCAATCTAGTTTTAGTGACCATATTAAAAAGTTATTTGATAATTATTTTTGTATTTTATCAGAAAAAAAACTTTAGTACCTTTTGTACCAGAAAAGTATCTAAATAAGAGGAAGGGAACCTAGCCATACATATTCAAATACTCAATATATAGTCTTTGAAGTTTTTAACCTTTAAAACTATACAAAAAAATATTTTTTATCATTCGTTAGAAAACCATCTAGCCAGTAAGTCATTTAATCACCTGCAATCACTGCATCAACTCGCTCTCGAATTTACTATAATACCAATAATTTATTTTTCAAGGTATCATCAGTTGTTTACCATGAAACACTGTTTTGGGGATTTAAAAACAAAACAGTATATTACATCATGGCTCCCCAGCAGTGTTGATCAAACACAACCACCCTTAATCTTAGGAAGAAGGCATGTTACAAACATTTGATCCAATTTCCTATTCTTAATTGCAATTACTAAACTTTTCATACTATAAAAATGAATTTCTTACCTGTGTGATTCATCAATTTCCACATTTAAAAATGGATATATTTTTTAATATATATATATATATATATATATATATATATATATATATATATATATATATATATGCGTCTATGCCAGTAGTTTGTTTTTTAATGTTGCTAAATTTTAAAATAATGTTATGAAAGTTCTCCAATCATCAGAGGATCTACTGAATATTTCTAAGATAAATAACTTTTATCTATTGGCAACTGAAGAGTTGTGTATTATTTGCTAAGTTTATTTTTTTTACTTAGATATTTTTTACGTGAATCACGAAGTAAATTCATAATTTATAATATGAAACATCAAGTATTTGTTAAATTAAAGAAAAATGTTATTCTTTATGTGCAGTCTTCAAGAAATGATTCTTGCCTGTACTCTTGTTTGATCCAAAAGTTAGCATGTTTAGATTAAAAATTGAAATAATTTCTATTGCCTCAGGTTAATGTGATTGATAATTGGTATAAGTTTTTGGTTTGTATTGGATGAAGAAAGTGAAAACCAACAGACACAGACAATTTTGTCTTTATATATACAAGGTGGAACGATAAAAGTGTTGCCTTACAGAAAACAACACTACAGATTTATTTTGAAACTTTTATTGAAAAATCGATTCAGGTAATTTGATTACATAGTAGAGCTGACACTTATTCAATGTAGCCGCCTTCAACCTCAATCACCGCCTCGATATGCGTCCGGAACTGGGAGCATGCCTTTTCCACAAGCGTCAGCAAGAGCTTGGCGATACTCAATGGATGGCAGCAATCAGGCTGGCTTTGGTGTTGTGGGAGGTCATGTTGGTGATGTTCTCAACATATGACCAAATGAAGTAGTTCAGTAGGTTCAGGTAAGTGGAGGGCCAATGGGAGAAAGGTAGAAAATCGTAACACTCCTTCTGAAGCGAAGCCTGGGTCTCTTTGGACTTGTTTGCCTGCACCGAATCCTACTGCCACACTCAGGGTTTGCTAATGGCCACCTGATTGCACCAGGGGATCACCATACTCTTCAGCACATTCAGGTACACTTGGATGTTGACTTTCAAGCCAACTTCAAAGATGTGAGGTGGCACGATATGGACCTCACTTGAAACCACACCAAAGACCATAACCGTGGCCGATGACTTCATTTTCATCACCCTGGGCACGTCTCTGTTGTTAGTGGCAATCCAGCGATGCAATTTTGAGGGTGCTGGCAATGGTCCTGTTGTCATAACTTGGATAGGTAGAGAGCATGAGTTGTGCCGCAGAGCATCTGCGATCTTGCTTGTTGAACATTATGTCACTTTCAGACATGGTAGAAGGCTCCTGTTGCTCTTTGGATTTGTACACAACTAGCCAACTAATAGATGGTCTGCAACAAAAGAAAGAAAGCTGGTTTCAATCAAACAGAAATGGAATCATGTTGTATTTTCTAGGGAGACGATTTTATCGTTCTATTCTGTACATATGTATTAATGAGGTACCAAAAGTAATGCCTCCTATATTTTTAGTTCGATGGAATGTATGAAAAGGGATTGCAAATTGCATTCTTATGATGACTGCACTTATGCACTCCTGACCGAAAAGTTTCATCTCTCTATTGCAGATATTGACAATTTCTAAGCAAATCCTGTCATGGACAGGTGTCAGAAGCAGAGATGCTTCATTGAATTTCTCCATGTAGAAAAAATTGAACTGATTGGAGATTGGTTTGTCATTTTCAGAGTGGTAACAGAGCTGTGAGTGGCAAAGCATGGTCCGAACCTTTATGACCGAGGCATAAAAAATATTGGAATCGTCCCATCAATAATATATATATATGATATAATTTTTGTTTTGTTTTGTCAGAGATCTTCTTATTACCTCCCCAAAAGCAAAACCCCGGAAGAAAACAAAGAGTAAACAGTCAAAAGTTGAACTTGATACTGAGGAGGAAGTTGTTCCAGAGGTGAAGTTATGATTTTTTCTTTTTTTATAAGCGTGATGTTTTTCTTTTTCTTTCTTTTAAATGACACATTATTGTCAAGCTATTTAATATTTTAATAAAATGAACTTAAATGTGATTAAAATAAACCAATTTTTATTAACTATTAAAATCCCACATTTATTATCTAGGTAAAATGTTAATAAAATGTATCCTCTTTTATTAGTTATTTAAAATGCTAATAGAATGATCCCATTTTTATTAGCTACTAGCAGGGGTACCCGGCGTTGCTCGGATGTTTCGAGGTGTGTGCAGTTTTGAGTAAATCAAAACAAAAGAATAAAGTACCAGAAGTGTCTTCCTGAGACTGTTCATAATGTTCCCATTGTCGACTTCTTTTTCTGGTTGCAACTGCTGTTGTATTACGACTAAGGGAATTCTTTTTTGGTGGCATATTTTATAAAAGATTGTATTGTGTAAAAAGTGAAAAATTGTTATATACTCAACTAATGAGCTCTATGGTCTTGATGTTTGACTTTTGATATTTGATTGCCTTTTCAACTGAAAAAGAAAATACATTACTACACATTAATAATATCTCACTTTTAATCACTTTTATCGACTTTTTAAAACTTTTTTTACTCTTATTAAATGACAACGTTAATGTTTTTCTTTTATTATATTGAAATATTATATATATGAAATATTGAAATTACTCTTATATTGAAAGAAAAGACATTACTACACATTTATTAATAATATCTTCTTGAATATTAAAATAATTTCCCAACTTTTTTCATTTCTATGTGTTTTTAGTTTTGTGTGTTGAATGAAACTTTTTTTTTTCAGTACAACAATAGTTATCGACCCCGGTTCTTTGGCTGACAAACGACATCTGTCGGCGGTTCTTGAAATTTAATGGTGATAGAATAATAAATTTACTTACGTTTAATTAATGTTATTTTCTTTTTTAATAGCATTTTATTTTAAAATGACGACGTTTTTACTGTTTATGAATATTAAAAGAAAAATAATTACTAAACATTTATTAATAAGAAAATGGGTGCTAGTGCACTTATGATCCGCGGTATATTTTAAATCGTATTTCTAAGATTAAAGTTTAATGTTTTTTTTGTGCTGTAAGAACGTTATTATTTAAAAAGCCATTCTTAACATGGGGAGGGTGCAAATGCGCCTAAAAAAGTAGCATATCATTTTAGGGAATTAGGTAAGAGTGTTAATTTACAATAACACCTATGGCACCATTGGCACTTCTGCATGTCAGTAACATGGAGCGAATGCGTGTAATTTAGTTTCAAGAACCGCTGACAGATGTCGTTTGTCAGCCAAAGAACCGGGGTCGATAACTATTGTTGTAATGGAAAACAAAGAAAAGTTTCATTCAACACACAAAACTAAGAAAATGCTAATAAAAAAGAAAAAGTCGATAAAAGTGAGACATAAACAGTAAAACATTAAAAAAAAAAAAGATATTAACAAATGTTTAGTAATGTATTTTATTTCAATATTCATAAACATTAACGTTGTCATTTAAAAAGAGTAAAAAAAGTTTTAAAAAGTCGATAAAAGTGATTAAAAGTGAGATATTATTAATGTGTAGTAATGTATTTTATTTCAGTATTCATAAACAGTGAAACAATGTCGATAAAAAGTTGTTACTATGGCAACTAAAACATGTCCTTAGAAAGAAAGAAAGAAAAAAGAATGAAAGGAAAGAGCAAAACGGAAGTTGTGTTTGTGAAAGTAAGTTTGGTGGGTTTCACGTTAAATGTCAATCCAGGTTTTCATAAAACTCTAACCACGCGGGTTATAACGAAATCGAAGTAATGTAATTGTAAATTCAATTCCAGGTAACGGATTGTGTTCTGTTTTAATCTAATTTTATTATAATAAATGCTTTATAAATTGTGTTTATGTTTTATGCTAACCAATGGCAAAGGAAGCGTGGTTCGTTTCAGCGTAAGTCCAGTCCAGTTTTTAGATAAATTCTAACCGGTGGTCGGTTTTTAATGTCTCCTGTGAACGGTCTGAGACGGTGTAAGTGAGTGGCGGTGGTAGGATGAATTTGTTAGAGAGAGTATACTTTACTACTTCCATTAAACGTAACCGATTTTTACAGTGGACTCTCACCAGACAGAATATAGGAAACTCTGATCAGCAAGATACTGGACAGGTTATAAGCCTATAACATACGACAGATGTCGTGATTCAGTTTGTGAATGATACGGCTGCACCAAATGTATACAGGTGCAGTCCTATATAGGTCAAAGTCGAAGGGGAAAAAATGAGTTCATTTTATTTATATAGAGATAGAGATTAAAATTGGGAATAAAATGATATCACTATTATCAGTTGTTTAAAATATTATTAAAATGATCTCACTTTTATTAACTATGTAAAATATTTCTCAAATAATTCCACTTTTATTAGCTACTAGCGAGGGGTACCCGGCGTTGCCTGGATGTTTGGAGGTGTGTGTGGAAACTCCGGGGTGGGGGGGGGGGTTAAAAAAAATTTTTTGGTAGGTAAGTATGAGGATCGAAGCCGAACCATTGAGGCAAAGTTGTAAATTAAAGTGTGAAAAAAAAAAACGTGCGACGTTAACCATTGCCCCACCGCGAGATGCTAACGGAAACACGTTTGAATTTATTTAATTACTTGGATTTGGCAGGTACCCGTTTTAATGAGTTAATGAGGTCAAGTTTGACTGCGGGATAGTATTTCATTTACTGCGGAACGCTTTTTTTTATTTTTATTTTCCCAAGATGTTATAGGAAAAAGACTACCCCACATGTGGCGAGCGACAAATGTTGAATATTTATCTTCAAGTGAACACACATATATACATACATACATACATACATTCTCGCTTTTATATATATAGATTAAAAATGTTGCTAAAATGATTCCACTTTTAATAGCTAATTAAAATATTACTAAAACTAGCTGTACCCACTCGGCCATGCGTTGCCGTGGTTGAGTCTGGTTGACGCAAATATTAGATTGATTTGTATCACACAGACACACGCATACACACACATATACACACACATTCACACACACATACACACACATTTTGTAACAAGATTTAGATTCTGGAATGAACGAATTGTCAGTTCTCAGCCAATGAGATTTGGTGGAATGTGAGAAGGGATAATTTATTATTTTTGAATTAGGAAATGGAATGATAATGATAAGTCTATGAGTATATGATCCAGTTAATAAGAGTTAAATCCCATACCTGTCAAAAGTGCAGAAATCCTCCCGGTGATGAGTTGAGGTGGTAGGAGGACTTGTTATTTAGAGGAAAAAATAGGTACTACTTCCTTTAAAGATGGTTATGATTGTTATGATGTTGCTCCTAGGATGAAATGTAGAATTTTATTATAATGAATAAATGTGTCTAAAAAGGCATTTTAAAGTTACATAAGATAGTGACTAAAAGTCTAGACATAATAAATTTGTATGTGGCACATGTTGTGGCAAACCTACGATACTTTGGTCCATATGGGGAATTTCTGCAATCAAAATATTATGTAGGAGATGATCCCACTTTTATAAGGTAATTAAATTATTTCTAAAATAATTCCACTTTTATTATCTATTTAAAATGTTACTAAAATAATCCCACTTTTATTAGCTATTTAAAATGTTACCAAAATGATCCCACTTTTATTAGCTACTAGCAGTTCAGCCCGGCTTTGCTCGGGCCGTATGTACTGTTCATAACTTTTGTGCATATATATATATATATATATATTAAAAAGTTTGACTCATGTCCAGGAAACCTACACCTAAAATTTAAGGAGTTTAGACCCAAAATTGGTGGAGGATTTTGGTAGAGTTTTCAAAGGTCAACTCTTTCTTAGCAGCCAAATTTTCACCCAAACACTGATTAAAAAGCTGACTGCATGTCTAAATACCCTTTATGTAAAATTTCAAGTGTTTAGACCCAAAATTGGCTAAATAGTTTGCTAGAGATCGCAAATGGTAAAATCTTTTGAACTTTGACCCCTTGACAGCCAAATTTTCAGCCAAAAACTGATTAAAAAGCTTGCCCTATGTTTGAATACACTTTATGTAAAATTTAAAATCAAATTTTGTCTGAGTAATTTGATAGAGACCGCAGAGGTCAAATTTTTTTTTAACTTTTGACCATTTAACATTTATTGTTTTGGGTTCAAATCAAATTAAAAAGTTTGAACCATGTCCAAGTAACCTATATTTAAAATTTCAAGTGTTTAGACCCAAAATTGGTGGAGGAGTTTCGTAGTGTTTTCAAAGGTCAAATCGTTGAGCTTTGACCCCTTGACAGCCAAATTTCTGGCTGAAAACCGATTAAAAAGATTTTCCCAAATCACAATACCTCTCAAGTCTGTAGACTGAAAATTGACAAAGTACTTTGGTAGGGAAATGTACACACACAGAGGCACACAGACAATTTCACTTTTATAGATATATAGATAGATTAAAAATGTTAATAAAATGATCCCACTTTTATTAGCTATTTAAAATGTTACTGTAGGTGATATATTTTGGTGTTAAATAAGTAGAAATGGATGGATATGCCATAAAGCAAATCAATAGTAGTTCTTGGCATGAAATAGCCATAAAAGTGTATGGATATGATGTAAAAAAATTGAGTATTATGTTTTCACTGTAAATAATCTGAAAAGGTTTTGATATCTTTTAAAATAAGTTGGTATCTTTTAGTCATAGTATAACCTAAAAAAACAGGTTGATATGCTGTAAAAAAAAAGAAAAACGTGTATCTTGTGGCTTGGTTAATATGTTATAAATGAAATGCAAATCTTATTGTGGTATTGTTGATATACTTTAAAACAAATGCGTATTGTGTTTTGGAAATAACCTGAAAAAGTGCTAATTTGGCATAAAACAAAAAGGTAGCATAATTCAGCATGAAACGAAGATAAAAATGTGTGTTTATAAAATGAACAAGCTAGTGTTTAGCAACTGATTAGAAACTATCCGTGTCAATTGAAAAACATCAAAATTCTTGTGAAAATATTTTTTTTGTAAAGGTTTATGAGAAATAATTGAAAAGAAGTGACTAATTTAAATGATTTTAGTTTTTATTAAAAAAACTAGCGAGGCGTACCCGGCATTGCCCGGGTGTTTAGGGGGGGGGGTTAAAAAAAAAAAAGTAAGTATGAGGATCGAACCTGAACCCGAACCCTTGAGGCAAAGTTGTAAATTAAAGTGTGAAAAAAAAAAAACGTGCGATGTTAACCATTGCCCCACCGTGACATGCTAACGGAAACATGTTTGAATTTATTTAATTAGTTGGATTTAGCAGGTGCCCGTTTTAATGAGTTAATGAGATTAACTGCGGGATAGTATTCATTTACTGCTGAATGCTTTTTTTTTCCCACCCCCAAGATGTTATAGGAAAAAGACTAACCCACATGCGGCGAGCGACAAGTATTGAATATTTATCTTCCCGAAATTGAGCAAATTAAATAAACAGGCAAGCTTCGTTGTTAATTGTGAGATATTACGATTTGTATGTGATATAAAAAGTTTTAAAAAGTTGTTAAGCGAGCGACTGCTTCTCTGAAAAAAGCCTTTTGTTGACATACAGAAAAAGCGAACACACATACATACACACATTTTCGCTTTTATATATATAGAAAAGTGATAAAACAAAAAAAAAAAATAGTTTAAACAAAATGAGTATGAACTTTATCTAGGCAACCATTTGTAAAAATAAGCTAATGTCGGTCTGCAGAAAAATAGTATTACTGTATATGCTGGGAAAAGTAAATAATGATATATGAAACATAATTTCACAACGCAAAAGTTTATCTCCACCCTAACATTTTCTTAGTTCGAATAAACATTTTCAGAAAAAAACTGGATTGAAATAAAATATATTCATGCTAATAGCATGGTGGAGAAACTAATGAAAAATAGGCTAGCCTGAATAAAATAGTGATATGTAGGCAGATTGCTAGTTGAGCCTGACTTTAAAAATCCAATGATCAACTTGGCAAAAAAACATAACTGTACTCTTTTTTTGTGGTAGGTGGGTAACTGTTTATCAAGGCCCAACAGTCACTCAAGGATAAGGGTTAATGAGTGTTAGGTGGCCTGTGAGACAACATTGTGATGATCGATAATGGTTGAAAGTTGGGTAGAATTCGATTATTTAAGAGGATGGCCCAGCAAGAATTTATTTACATTAGACTTGAAAACAACCATGTTATAGTCAGCTGGAAAGCAGGCCATGGTATTTTGTTCTACAGACAAGTAGTTACGGTAAAGAAACTTTGCTCATAAAATCTTCATTTAGTTTTAGACACAGAGAATAAAGAAAATTGTTGATAGTTGTTGTAGATAAACGAGTGTCTGATTCCAATGTTCTGTGGGGAGGGGGGCATAGATTGAAGCTCAGTTGAGCACCTAATATTTCAAGTCCACTGCTGCTGATGCCTGTATTTGCTTGAATATGTACAGAATTGCCTCCCTTACTGTTACATATAAAGGAATAGCTATTTGTACATACATTGAATCAGATACAAAACGTTAATGTGTTAGATATTATTTATTTATGAAATATAATAGGAAAATCATGTTTCACTATTAATTATAGGCACAATCTGATTCGCCAAAACCTGAAATTAAAAAGAAAATTCCAAAGAAAAGAAAACCTAAGAAAGAAGGTGAGCTATTTATTTTTACAAACTTTTTACTAACAGCGAATGCATCAGCAGGTATGGGGCAGTATATCTAACCAGGTCCTCCCTCAACCTCGCTTTGTTTGCTGAATTAAATGAAAAAAAAAAACTTAAGTAAGCAAGGAATAAAAATAACAACCAAATGATTTTATCAACCAATTACATTCTAAATTTCAACACCCCCAAATCTCCTGCTGAAATAAAAATTGGATACTAAATAGGAAAAGTAGAAGTTTACATATCAAACCTGCTATGATGCCACTATTGCCATAAATTTGGACATCACAAAAACAGATGTACCAAACCACCAACATGTAAAGACTGGCGAAATTAGAGATCACAGTAATTGTGAATTTCCATTAAAATATGCAAACTGTTAACAAGAAATACGCAGCTGACTTAAAAGAACGTGAAGTCTGGAAGAAAGAAAAATAATATCTACAATCAAATGCACCAAAAACCTACCATACCCAGAAACAAGAAAGTTGGGAGTTCTCTAGAATCATCAACATATGCAAATATAACTAGAACAACAAATAACAAGAGAAAAAGCGCAAAGCAGTTTATCTGAACTTGTGATAGAACTAAAGTCACTATTAAAAAAAGAAAAATTTAACTAGTTCAACACTCAGATGTGAAATTAAATATGACCTAAAGGAAAATCCCAGATGGATGAAACTCGAGATACAAGCCAAGAAAACCTCAATCCAAACAACAACAAATGCCAAACCTATTCATCACTGCTATCAAATCCAATAACCCTTCACCCCCCAAAAAACAAAACTTCCTTCGAAAAATCAATACAGGAAACAGAAATAGTAGTAATGGCAAATGAAAACAAATTTGAATTAATCGAAACCGAGAAGCAACAAAGATATTTGAAACAGAAAATGAAAAAGACCAAATAAAAACAAGCCAAAAAGATTAGAAATTGAAAAACCTTACCAACGATCCCAATCTAAACCAAACGAGAAATAATACCAAATGAAGTACCAGGATCAAATCAAAGACCCAAAATAATTTAAAAAAAAATGGAATTAGATGAACATCCCCAAGCTCCTACAAGATAGATAGATAGATAGATAGATAATTTGTATATATTTATTATTTACTGAAGTAATAGATATTTATTTTTTCTTTAGCTGGGAGTTGCTTCTCATGAACCATCCTCAAATAGAGGAAAAGTGTCTCAATCCATTAATTTACACATTTTGTCACGAAACTAAAATCCAGTTTCTCTCTAAGTCAAACTAACTAATTGACTAGCTATGAGGTCAGAGTTGATTCTACAGATACTGCCCAATAACTTGTTGAACCTGGCAAATCATATCTATATTTGGTTTGAAAACATATTTCTTCTTCTTTTTTACATTTTACATTGCTTTTCCTTTGTTCAGGACACAAATGTTTTTCGATATTATACACGCTCACTCTTACAGTTCAGCAGGTTAACTGTTTCCATATATCTAATCACTTTCTTCCAAGTTTTTTTTAGTTGACCAATCTTCCCGTGATTTTGAAAATTCATGCTTCTGCAACAATTTATTCAATAGGATCAATGTTCAACATGACCATACCATCGTAATCCGTTCAGGAAAACGTCTAAGCTGGATAAATGTAGTGCTTTCAACAAATCCGCTGACCTAATGTGTCATGTTTGGTCACAATTCACGTTGCAGATTCATCTAATTATGGATCTGTCATTGTGTTGCAGTCAGGCAAGAGAGAGAAAGAGAGCGGGATGAGAGCTTAGCATTTACTTATGATGCTCCAGACGCAGCTGCTGTGCAACTTACCTCAGATGTAGAGAGGGACAACACGTGATGTTATCAGAGGCAACAACTCACAAAATTTCACCTAATCTGCTTCCTAGATAGCAGAAAGAGTCTGCTTTCTCCAATATATTGTCATCTAATGCCATCTCTTTGTGGAGATGATCGTCAATAGGATGCTCCTGTCTTCTGCATCTTCTACACTTGAAGTTGGGATTCAGAGCTAATTTAACCTTCAGGTCACTGCACTTTTTGTGAACCCACAATAAGCGCAGTTTACACTGTTTTGCATTTCTTCTAACTATTCTGGCAAGGATACCGATCAGTGCCCCTTAGGAATTGTATACCAAAGCAACACGCCATCACTTTGGTTTTAAACAAGTTCACCATCGAACCCTTCATCTCTAGATTGTTTTTCTATATTTTCAGTGTATCCTTTAACTGTTTGTCATCAGTATAGAATAGACAGATGTTTGGTTTTATACATAGCAGCAGCACAATTTTTTTTTTTACAAAGGAATATTCACTTATCAAGGCCCAGAGGCTACTTAAGGATAAAGGTTAAAGAGTGTACTGTGGTATGCGATATTCATTGTTTGTCAACTACAACAGAGATATATACAGGGTGAAACGATAAATTTGTCACCCTAAAAAAAACAACACTACAGCTTTATTTGAAAACTTTTATTGAAAAAATCAATTAAGGTAACTTGATTATGTAGTAGAGCTGACACTTATTCAATGTAGCCATCTTCAGCCTCAATCACACATAGATACAGTATGGAGCATGCCTTTTTCACAAGCGCCGGTGGGAGCTCGGGGAATACTTGGCAGATGGCAACAATCAGGCTGACTTTAGTGTTGTGGATGTCATGTTGGTGATGTTCTCAATGTATGACCAAACAAAGTAGTCCAGCAAGTCCAGGCCGGAGGAGAGGGGCCAGTGAGAGAAAGGTACAAATGCGTAGCACTCCTTCTTAAGCCAAGCCTGGGTCCCTTTGGACTTGTGGGCCAGCGCCGAGTCCTGCTGTTATATGCATGGTCTGCCAGTGGCCACCTGATTGCACTAGGGATCATCACACTCTTTAGCACATCCAGGTACACTTTGGTGTTGACTTTCAAGCTGACTTTGAAAATGTGAGGTGACATAATTGGGCCCTCGTTTGAAACCACACCAAAGACCATAAGTGTAGCCGGAAACTTTGTTGAGCTGTGCCTATTTAGTGTTGAACCATCCGGATTTGCATTTTGAGGGTGCTGGCAATGGTCCTATTGTCATAACTTGGATCGGTAGAGAGCATGAGTTATACAGAGGTGCATCTCCGATCTTGCTCGTTGAACATTGTGTCACTTTCAGACATGATAGAAAGCTCCTCTCACTCTTGGTATTTGTACACAACTGGCCAACTAGTAGATGGTCTGCATCAAAAAAAGAAAACCGGTTTTAATCAAATGGAAATGGAATCATGTTATTTTTTCTAGAGCAACAATTTTATTGTTTCACCCTGTATTTCCAGAAAAGAGATACTGTGGTGATAGCAACAGTTTGCAATTTACAAATTTGAATTTGTGTTTGATTTATAAGCTCAATGCTGATTAGTCTGGACATTGAACTTCCTTTCTGGCTTGCCCAATCAAAAGCCATTGCAAGTTGCATGTGATAGAAGTTATAAAAATGGATTAACACACAGCTTACTTCTTTTTTTTGGACAACACACAGTACCAACAATTCCACATGGTTCAAACCAATATTGAAAACTTCTTTTTTGGGGTATAATAGAATGCCCCGGGGCTTTGGCTTTGAATTCAACTTAGACAAGAAGATACAAAATCCATCCTAGTTACCACTGGACTCTGACTTCAACACCTGTGTATGGTACTCATACGTGAACTCTTTTCTCCTCAAACAGGATTTCTTTGCTTTTTTTGTCTTTGTCCATATTTGTGGACTTATTCTATTGCAAGCACTCTTTTCTTTTCCATTCTTTTTCTTTTAACGCGTTAACAAAAATAATCAATGAAGTTGTAACAATAATTCAACAACATTACATAGCATTCCATTGCTAATTAATATTTAATACAGTTTTTTTTATGTGCCTGAATTATTTTTGTCAGAATCTTTAGACATTGAGGAGAACGAAGAAGAGAACAGTCCAGAAGAATTGCCGGTGGGGACAATTCCTGATATTCCTGATGAAGGCAACATTCTTGCAATTACCATTCACAGAACAGATAAACTAAAGAATAACTACCACATTGCCCACCCACTGGTACGCGTACACATTGTGAATGAAGAAACTGGCCAATATCTCAACAAGCAAAACAGGTAAAACTTCTCCTTTTATCTTTTCTTGTAAGATTTCCTGTAGTCTTTATATGTTCGGGGTGTTTATATGTGGGTCTTTTAGTGCCTTGTCTGATGTTGCTATTTCTCTTTGCCATGTTTCTTAAGCGGTTGATGATCTTCCTATCTGTTGCTTCTTAGTTACCATTGCTTTCGCTCTGATTTTGGCCAAAGTGATAATACCTGCTAGGACATCTGGTGCTATCTGATCAGGCTGTCTGAAGATATTAGCTTCCTGACCAAAAATGCAGCAGACATTGATGTTATTGTTTTTTTTTTTCCTTTCTCTCTGCAAAATTCAATTATGTTCTGCAAAGTCAAAAACAAAAACAATCAAACCAAACACCATGAATAAATATTTAAAGATATAAAGAACTGAACGCATAAAAAATAATTTTCCAAAATTAATGGATTCAGCGTTAAATAATCTGCTGTAAAACAACCAACAAGGAAAGACACAAGGAGATGTTCACTGAAAGTTTTCATAAATCATTTTATTTCAAGACAATTAACTCCAAAGAGAAAAACTAATGCTATCTTAGCTAATTATTTACTGAACTGAGTGACACATGTAGACAGAAGCGTGAGGTAAGATTCCACTTTGATTATTCTACATTATTGATATTGACTCTATTTGTACAGCTTCCATGGCAGACTGATTTGACAACCTTAGTTTTATCTCAGCTTAAAAAATGTGATATGTCATCGTTCAACTCCTGTTTTGCTTACCGTTTAACCTGCTGCCCCCTGCCTCAAATCTATGTTACCCATCATTCATTCATCCCTGGAAAATAATCTGGTTTATAGATCTGGGTTATCATGTACTCAGTGTCACCCTTCTCAAAGTTCACACTAGCTAACTTAATCACCATCGAAATAGGGTCCTTAATATTTCACATTTTGACTTCTCTCCCGTTAAGGAGATGGGCATGATGAGATGAAATTTGATAATTGACATGAACAGTATTATCAAGATTGTTATGAAGGTAGTGCGATAATATGGTGATAAGACTTTTTGTAGAACAGAATGGTTAAGTAATTATATGTCTGTTCAGGTTTACATTGTTAAACAAATAGAAGGCAAGGTCACTGAAAAAATGGTTAGATCATTCTACCACTTACGAAATTATCTCACTACTGACACAAGCCTCTACCTGTATAAGAGCCAAATACATCCAAAGATCAAGTGCTGTTACCATATCTGGGTGGGAGCTACTGAGAGCATCCTTTTCTGCTTTAGCAGGGTCAAAAACCAGCTTTGGAATTTTTTTTGTTTAGTTTTAGGTACAGATGGAGAGTAAGGGATCATAGATTAAAGCTCAGTCGAGTACCTACCATGAAAATAACAATAGAGCAGAGATAGGTTCGCAACATCTCTTCTGTGAGAAAGATGAAGTAAGGGCACAAAAAGGTCCTCACCCACTGGATTTCAGAGAGAGTTTTGTACCCTGTCAGGGCAAACAAAGTACTATTATCAGCACCTCCCCAGATGTGGCAAATTGGGTAATCTATAATTAGAAATCTAATATATGAACGGCTATATGCGTGCCTGTCTGTCGGTCTGTTTGTCAATCTGTCTGCCTGCTGCCTGTCAGTTGGTCTGCCTGTCTGTCTCCATATTTTCAAACTCTATCTCTTCCGAGGCTAAAAATTGCAAAGTGATACTAAGGGCTTCAAATGATTCTTCTATTGGTCTTTAGTCGGTTAAAATTGTTTTTAAGGGGTAAAAAATGAGTCAAAATTGAAAAAAATCATTGAACATTTTGTACGTTCATCTTAGTTTATTTTTAATTTTTAATTGGTTTATATGCGTGTCACATTGGTACAGTGGTAATGTTGCCAACTTTGAAAGCTACAGTTTCGGTTTCGATTCTAGCTGATGGCACCTAAATACTTTTTTTTTTTACTTTTGAAATCATGACTCTAATAATAAATACAAAATCTGGATGAATTGAAATATCATATTTAAGCGTAGTTTACGCCCGGGCAAAGCCAAGCGCCTACCCCCCCCCCCATATATAGTAGCGTCACTGAAGGGGAAATATCCTGTGGCCTGACATGGTATGTATTTATTTTCAATGTAATGTTTTAAGTGATGCCAATAGTTTTACATTTCTCTTGTTTTTTCTGTGGTGTATTTGTAGAGCTGTATCTTTTTCTATGACTACTCATAATTTTTTTGGTCCTGGATATGACCTTAAACTATATCCAGTGGTGAGGCCCCAGCTTGCAGGCTTTGGGGAGTATGGAGCCACCCTTTAATTGTTATTGCTCCCAGGTCCACTCTGACCCGGAGTGGTAGTACCTGTTAGGGTCCCAACTATGAGTTAAATAGAAACCGACTTGAAAACAACAAATATATTCTATTAAAAAATTTTTCTTCCGAATCTTTGGATTTGGCATTAAATAACCTGAAAAGGGTTGATATGCCGTAAAGCAAAAACAACCAACCATCATCATAATTTTTTTCTTGCAGTCTCAGAGCTGTGACGTCTTTGTATGAGAGCAAAAATGCAAGCGTTCAGCACATCTTACCCATTATGACACAACCATTTGATTTCAAGCAAAATAAGTGAGTATTTTTTTGTTCCTAATTCTCATAATATTTTGAGCCAATGTTTGATCTCAACCTTCATCTGGCGGTGAGGCTGCAATTTATGATCTTTGGGGAAGATGAAGTCACCCCCTCATTATCAGTATTCTTTGAGTAGGATTACTTTTCAGGATTCAACGAGCAGAAACACTGACAAAAAATGCTGCCTTTGTGCTGTGATGTTCCTAAAATTTATTCTATCATTTTCTGAGTTTAAGCCATTGTTGAGGTGGCTTTTTTTTTTTTTTTTGGTTGAGATATGGCCCAGTGCAATTCTAGTAGGTCCACTCTCCTAGGCTTTACCTTCTCACCGGTTTGAGAAGGCGTTAATTTATTGCTAATCTCCTCAGGCACCTCTACTGGAGAATGCAGATGGAGCTGCCTAAGCATTTTTTGCCATCAGAGTGCTCTTCTTCTAAGAACCTAAAATAGACAAAGGGCTAACCTCAAGGGGTCTGGGGTCTGACAAGACCTGGAACCATGTGCGCGATGCTCAGGCAGGGAAAACATACTTAACTTTGACATCTCTTCGTGCACACGAGCTCGCTATTTTGACCCATCTTCTGTCACATGCCACGCGATGTAATCTTTTCCTATCACAGCTAATCTTGACCTTCAACTTGTGCTTGAAGAACTTGATTAGATCCTGATCAGCAAAAAATTCAACTCCACGCTTTTCATTCAGTCGTGATGTCCACACCACTATTCTTTCAAACCCCAAAGAAGCTTAGTCTCAACAGCATTGAGTGTTATCCATTTACTACCCATAAACACTGCAGAACCATTTCTGTAATTTACAATGATACTTGTTTAAGAATTCTGTATTCCTACCTGAACGTGAAGAATAATACATTAATTGTTTTGATTTCAGATCCACTCTTCCAGTTTGGGAAGATATTCTTTTATTCAATGAAAACTTCAATTACTTTGCCCAAACACAACCAAAAGTTATCCTGTTTTTTGAGGTACGTTTGATTTCTTTTGAGTTTGATATATTTGGCGACTTTTTTGTTGGTCTTTTATTCAACTTTGAACTAAAATAAAGATTATAATACAAAAGAAGCTATAAAATTCTATAAACAATTTGAGCTGGTGATTATCTGATCCATTTGAGATAATGTGAAAAAAATGTATTTACAATTTAATTGACCCTCACCCTTTCTTCTTCTCTGCATCTTTACCACAAATGTGCTGGTGCTAGTTTCAGTCTTTTCTATAGATATTACTAACGGGCGGAGGGGGCTTTGCCTGGTCATAAAATATGCTTAAATATGATATTTTAATTTGTTCAGATTTCGTATATATTATTATAGAATCTTGATTTCAAAAGTAAAAAAAAAAAATTATTTGGGTGCCATCAGCTAGAATCGAAACCGAAATCAAAACTGTAGCATTCAAAGCTGGTGATGTTACCACTGTACCAACGTGACATGCATATGAAGTGATTAAAAATAAACTAACATAAATGTACAAAATGTATAATACAATTTTTCACCCCTTAAAAACTCTTTTTGATCCCTTAAAAACTCTTTTAATTGGCTAAAGACCCATAAAAGAACGATCCATAAAAAATCCAATCATTTGCAGACCCCTTGCGCCACTCTGTGACTTTTAGTTTTGGAAGAGATAGAGTTTAAAAATATGGAGACAGACAGACAGACAGAGTTTTATAAATACTATTATGGTATGTGTTCTGCAGAATTGTCTGATCTATTCTCTGCATCCTTTGTTCCAGCTCGTTTTATGTATTGGTCTAGTGGTTTCCATCAATTTGCTGTTTTAATGCCTCATTGTAGTACAGCTTCATATTCCAGTATCTTCTTACTAAGATTGCAGGCTTGTGGAATTCTCTTATACTATATTTTCTTTCTATTACATTTCATAATGCAAAATCCCTGATAATCTTTTTTGCTTGTTTGCGCATTGAATGTTTTAGATGATGAGATGAACAGCGAATGATAAGAGGAGTGGAATAGATAGTGGTAGTGACAACAGCACAGAAGATTAAAAGAATAATGAAAACAAATATATGATGTAAATAAACGAAGAGGAGAGTAAGAGAAAAGAAAGAATAAAAAAGAGGAAATAGAAAAGAAAAAAATGTACAATATACATTAATGGAGACAAATGGATCGCTACCAATTTTTTCCTCAAATGCATGCGATTTTCAGCCATGATTTTTGCAAAGAAAGTCGCAGTCTGGATTGCTGTCCTCCGTCGCCATTTAATATTGCTACATCTCCAGCCATGTTATGCTCCCTCTTTTTGCTAGGATGCACTCGTGACTGCAAGTTGCACACTTTATCAGTTTTGCCATTAGTTTCCTCACTTGATAAAAATTTATTACGGCGTCCGGTGTCTGGAGCTGTTGTGTGAAGATGTTCAAATTCATTTTTTTTTTTTTTTAGGTCTTCTCTATTCTCCCTGAATTGCATGTAAGAAATGGTGGATTTTTTTTCCTCCTCCAATTGGTATCGCAATCCTCTTCTGCTGCTCGGGGTACATGTATGCATATGCGTGTTGAGTTGAAATTCAGCATGTGATGCTGTGATTGTTATGTCAACCTGTTGATGTTCCTTGAAAATCTGAGCTGAATGCTGAGTTTTGTCTGGTTCAAAGGATGCCTAAGTACGCATATTAATAAGGAGTAGCAAAATACCTTTTAATACGTTTTTTTGTTTTGATAAAACTTGTATTGTTCGCTTTGTATACAGCATAATCATATTGACCCACTGGTTTTCATTAGATCACAAAAGTTAAGCAATGTTGTGTCTGATCAGTACTAGGTGAGTGACCATTTAGGAATATCAGACATTGTATGTAGGAAGATGTTGACACCTCTCCGCAAGAACTGCTTCGTCATCTCCTCCAACTGGGATATGCCTGTGACTGGGGATTTCTTGTGAATTTAATATTCCCTTGACGCTTTGTCCTTTGGAAGAACCCTGTTCAACCCCTCTAGGATGAATGCCACTAGGATTCATACATTGTCCTATTTGTGAAATAAATACGTATTTCTTTTTTGTATAGCAAAACTCTTCCTCTTTCCGTATACATTGTAACCGTACTAATAAAGCAAAGTTTGCTTTTTCAGATTCTGGATTTTGTGGGAATGAACCAGGCCAGTCTACGTTATTCAAAACAAAAGCACGAATCTGGTTGGTACAAAATCGCCTGGGCTTTCCTCAAGGTAAAATATTTATTTTTTCCTCTTTATCTCTTTTCATATCTGCACTGCTAAGGCCATTCTATGTTTGTATGTACGCCATCACTTGACATCCCTTTTATAAAAAGACTAGCATGGGTTTCCGGCGTTGCACGAGTGTTTGTAGGTGGTGTTTGGGAAAAAAATCAGTAGTAGTAGGCAGGCAGGCTCGAACCTGTGACGTAAAAGTGGAAAAGAAAGTGAAAGAAAACCTAACATCTTACTGCTAGGCCATGATGCGACAGAAAGTGAAAAGCGTTCAAATTTAGCAATACCAATCAAAAAGTTGACTTGCAGAAATGGATAGTTAAGTGAATGAACATCTGGCTTTCTGACGTTTTATTTATTTGTTTCCCCACGATGTTGGGGAAAATCAGTGTTCAAACTTAGCGATATCAACCATCACACCATAGCGGATAGCAAAATGAAATCACGCACTTAAGTCTGGCTGTAGACCAGTTAAGCTTTTAGCTTTTCACAATATTTGTTTCCCCACGATGTTGAGGAAAACCAGCTCCCCCTCAAAAAGGGGAGCTCTGGCAGTGTCCAAATGAATAGCAATTGTCTGATATGAAGGGTTTCCCCAACATTAATCAAACCTAATTGCCTTTCTGGACGTTTTGGTAGGTAGGTAGGATTGAACCTGGTCAGACATATCTCGCAGTCAGCTTTCACTGCGAGGCTGTTATTTATTTATTTTTTTTTTCCCCAACTTTGGCTGTTTGTTTTCCCAAGATGTTGGGGTAGGAGAAACCAGCTCCCTATAAAAAGGGGAGTGTCCCAATGAATAGCAATTGTCTGATATAAACGGTTTCCCCCATCCCTGCCACGAGTGCCGGGGAACTGCTGATACAGATTCAGTTTCGCCTTTTTATAATGAATAGCGAAAAAAAGACGCAGAGATTAAAAAAAATCTTGAAAATAGCGTGTAAAAGTTGGGCAAATTAAAGATAGACGCGACCTCCATTTGTAACTCGTATATATCATGATTTGGACAGTATATAAAAAGTTTTAAGAATGAGTGAGCATGCCCCCCCTCCCCTCCAAAAGTCTTTGCCAGACATACACAAAAAGTGCACACACAAACACATTTTCGCTTTATGTATATAGATAGAATCATCCAACGTGCAATGGAAAAGAAAATATTTTTCCAAAAATCTTCCTCAATTTTAAGATGTTATTTTATATGAATATTAGTAGGGTTACCCGGTATTGCTTGGGATAAAAGTAATCTATTTCTATTAAAACTTCCATCTCCCTCCCTCTCTCCTATCCATCTCTCTTCCTTTTTCTCCCCAACTCCCTCTTTTTCCTCCACCCAGCACATTCTTCTCTAGCTTGACGTACACACATATATAATAGATTCCTCAAGTAATGAGTATACATTTTCTTTCTAAATTATAGAAAAATTATAATGCCGAAAAACTATCCCCCCCCCCTGCGAGCCCTCCAAGAATGAATAATTATTTTTAAACTTGGGATATTATTCATCTAGGACAACTTTTTGGGTCTTTGTTTTGCAGTTATTATTTTTAGCTAGATATACAAACACACATTCACACAGACAACTACCTTTTGTATAATAGACCAGTGACGCAAACCATGATGTTTGTAATGAATCACCGGCTTTCGTAAATCAAGCAGAGCCTGTCTGATATTTGAACATCTAACCAATTTATTGTGAGCATACGCTGTGCATAATGTCTTGGGAGTGCATTTGATGTTGTGCGTGATAGATGTTTGGCGCAAGAAAAAAAAGAAAAAATATCTCTCGATGAAGTCCAGCCACCCAAGAGATGTTTTCTTTGTTTGAAATAAAATAAGTATCTCATTAAATGGGAAATCATGTTGAAATCGACCTCCTTCAGAAAAGTGATTTTCCTAGATGGGCTCCAGATAAACATCCTTGAATGGACACTGTCTGACCATTATCTCTAGTGAATATTTGAGTGGTAGAATGGTGACCACTAACAAAAAGACTCCAGGAGATGTAAAGAGAGACAGTCAAAACTGGCGTTCAGAGGCAGAATTGGAGTTGTATCGTAGAAGAGGCACTTTGTTTATCCGAGGGCTCATGGTCAGTTGTACCTCTCCGGGCAAGGTGAACCTTTAGAGCTCTTAGCTAAAGGATTGTGCTAATGGGACTTGAATATCTGTGTTAGTTTAAAAATCTCATTTTGCAAAGCTGCTGTTCAGCTTGGGAAAACGAGTACGACTTGTAATCTCCAAGGAAAAATAAACATCTTTTGTTTTTTTCTTATGAACTGAACTTGTAGTTTTTTTCTTATAAACTGAACTTGTAGTTTTTTTCTTATAAACTGAACTTGTAGTTTTTTTCTTATAAACTGAACTTGTAGTTTTTTTCTTATAAACTGAACTTTTGTAGTTTTTTTCTTATAAACTGAACTTGTAGTTTTTTTCTTATAAACTGAACTTGTAGTTTTTTTCTTATAAACTGAACTTGTAGTTTTTTTCTTATAAACTGAACTTTTGTAGTTTTTTTCTTATAAACTGAACTTTTGTAGTTTTTTTCTTATAAACTGAACTTGTAGTTTTTTCTTATAAACTGAACTTGTAGTTTTTTTCTTATAAACTGAACTTTTGTAGTTTTTTTCTTATAAACTGAACTTTTGTAGTTTTTTTCTTATAAACTGAACTTGTAGTTTTTTTCTTATAAACTGAACTTGTAGTTTTTTTCTTATAAACTGAACTTGTAGTTTTTTTCTTATAAACTGAACTTTTGTAGTTTTTTTCTTATAAACTGAACTTGTAGTTTTTTTCTTATAAACTGAACTTGTAGTTTTTTTCTTATAAACTGAACTTTTGTAGTTTTTTTCTTATAAACTGAACTTGTAGTTTTTTTCTTATAAACTGAACTTGTAGTTTTTGTTTGAAGGAAGAATTCCTTTATGCAACATTGACAATCCAAGTGCACGTTCATATTCTATAACAAATCAGTTTTCTCAAAAAGCATGCAACAAGGACTTGAGCAGCTTAATACTCTGATGCAGGTGAACACAAACTGATTGCATTTATATTCAGGTCGGCCATTTGTATAGGTGACAAAATTGTATCAGCAAATAGATTAATCCTCATACTTGATTTCTTTATGCAACTCCACAGAAAATTGTTACATTATGCTATTGTTCTTTTTTCTTATTCAGGTTGTTGGTGCCAATAATAAAGTAAATACTGGCTCCAAAGTTCGATTACAGTTATTCGAGCCGATAAACACAAGCGTATTCATGCAGTCCACGCCTCTTATACCTGAAGTAAGAACCTTTTTCACTTAATAGCATGGTTTCCATTCAAACAAAGCAAATCTTTGGATTTGATTATCTACAGTCTAATCTTTGGGTTGCTAAGAACATTTTATTGTATTGATTCCAAAACTGTCATTGTTCACCGGCATGTCATCTTTTTTCTCTCAGTCTATATTAAAAAACTCAGATTAGTTTAATTTAAAAGAAATAAAACACAAGATCCAAAATTAGTCTTTTTTAATTCATGATAGCTACAGGGTGGAATGATAAAATTGTCGCCCTAGAAAAGACGACATGATTCCATTTCATAAAAACTTGTTTTCTTTTTTTGTTGCAGATCATCTACTAGTTGGCCAGTTGTGTACAAATCCCAAGAGTGATAGGAGCCTTCTATCATGTCTGAAAGTGACACAATGTTCAATGAGAGAGATGGGAGATGCACCGTTGTAAAATTCGTGTACTCTACTGATCCAAGTTATGACAACAGCAGCATTGCCAGCACCCTCAAAATGCATTGCTGGATTGTCATGAATAATAGGGACGTGCCCAGGATCAGCTATGGTCTTTGGTGTAGTTTCAAGTAAGGGCAACATCATGCCACTTCACATCTTTGAAGTCTTCTTGAAAGTCCACACCAACGTGTATCTGAATGTGTTGAAGTGTGTGCTGATCTCCTGGGTGTGGCAGCAGGACTTGATGACAAGTACAAAAAGACTCAGGCTTGGCTTCAGAAGGAGGTCTATTATTATGTATCCTTCTCTCAATGCCCCCCCCCTCTCCCGCCGGACTACTTTGTTTGGTTGTATGTTGAGAACATCACTAACATGACCTCTCACAACACCAAAGCCAACCTGATCACCGCCATCTGCCAAGTATTCAGCAAGCTACTGCCAGCGCTTGTGGAAAAGGCATACTCTCAGTTCTGACCTATATCGAGGCGGTGATTGAGGCTGAAGATGGCCACATTGAATAAATTTCAGCTCTACTACATAATCAAGTTACTTGAATTGATTTTTTTCAATAAAAATTTAAAAATAAAGCTGTAGTGTTCTTTTCTTTAAGGCAACATTTTCATCGTTCGACCCTGTATATCCCCAGCCTCTTACTCTCTACTTACACCAGTTCTGGGTTAAACAATATTAAAACTTGTGGTGATATTCCCTGTTGTTTATAATGGACTGTTCCAATCTTCTGTTTTATAGTTAGTTTTATTACGTTTGACTGTTTATAAATGGAGAGAAAAAAGTGATTGAATGAAGGGACAGCGATTGAGATTGTATAAAACAACATAGTGAGGGTGAGAGTAATAGATAGAAATTTTATAAGAAATGGTTGACTTGGTAAGTAAATTTCTAATTCGGGCTAATTAGAATAATTACAATGGATTTTTTTTCAAACATAGCACAGTCCCAATACCAAGGAATATTTTAACATGTATTTTGTGTGATTAACAAAACAAACGTTAATTAATTCAGCGTTAATATAATAATAATGTATATGTGTGTATGTAAATGTTTTTTTTTGTTGTTTTCATACTCTCAATATATAATAATCTTGCTTCTGTAAAGATGGATTGATGCAAGTTCCATATGATATCTTGTGAGGTATGTGTTCAATCTATATCAAACATGCATATGAAAGGTGTTGCAAGCAAGAACTATTTGGCAGATTTTAAATAGAGTTAAATTTTAATTGTTTTTTTTTTGCTTCAAATCTACTGTTCTTCTTTAAACTTACTGTCAGTGTCAGTATTAATATTTTCTTAATTTTTATGCATGTTTATGATTAAAAAAATTATTTTAAATTAATTTTATTTTGTGCTCATTATATATATATATATATATATATATATATATATATATATATATATATATATTTAGTGGAAATGGTAATTAATAAAAACTGAAGAAAGTGCTCAATACTGTTGTAGAGCAAATATGCGTTTTATTTTTTATTACCATATCTTTCTGTTAAGTTACATTATTGTTTCAGCTACCCGGCCGTTTTTTTGGCCGTCTGTAGCTTCCTCAGACTTAAAAAAATGGCCGGTTAGCTGAAACAATAATGTAACTTAACAGAAAGATATGGTAATAAAAAATAAAACGTATATATATATTTTTATATATATATATATGTGTGTGTGTGTGTGTGACACTGTTTTGCATGCATGATGCCATTTAAATAGTTATTTTGCTCAAATTTTGGTACATTCTATTTGAAGGTTAGTACTTTATAGAAATTATATGGATTTGGATTAAAAAAAAATTTTTTTTATTAATGATGCCATCTACATGTCAGGCCTAGGACTTTAGTAGTGTGTCATTTTTACAAGATCATCTGTAAAAAAAATTAATATATGTTGTAGGAACAAGCTTTGGGAACATATACCAGAAAGAATTGTTAGAAATAAGCTATACACCATTCACTGTAACTATGCAATTCATGCGTGTACTTAGAAAATGTTTAACCCTACAGTAAGCAAAGGTGTAACTCATGAAAAAGAACTAAAAAAAAAAAAATGTCTGATAAATATACACCATTAACCAAGTGCAAGCGAGATGAAAGCAGTTGAATGAAAACGGGCAGTTAGAATCCTAAAAAGATCTCTCTCTTTTTTTGTTTGTTTTACTTGGGAGTCACTACTTATCAAGTCCCGAAGGCCACTCGAGGATAAGGGCTAATGAATGTAAGGTGGTAGTGAAGTAATCATCAATGGTGTAAATTGGGTAGAATTTGATTATTTATGGGGACGGCTCAACAAGAATTTGTTTACATTGGATTTGAAGGCTACTATGTTGTATTAAACCGGGAAGCAGGCCAGCAGAACAGTGTTCCACAGGCGGACAGTTCTGGGAAAGAAGCTTGTTCATGGAATCTGCATTTAGATTTAAGCACAGATAAAGAGTGGGGAAATTGTATACAGTGTTTTTTTGTGAAAGTTTGGCAAAGGGGGCGGTAGATTAAAGTTTAATTGAGCACTTGCCATGAAAATAGAACAGAGACAGTTTGTGTTTCTAAAATAGTGAATAAATGCCTGGTATTAAGTAGAATGTCTCATTCCTAGCAAAACCAACGAGGAAAGAGAATTGAAAAAATAATTAAGACATTCTTCTGTCACAATTAAAAGTTTGTATTATTCTGATGGATCTGTTTTTTTTTTTTTTTTTTTTTTTAGTGATATATAAACAGTTTTTTTAATCATTGCTTTTTTTGTATTTTAATTTTCGCTTTCCTATGCAGTGAATTTATTTTTGTTTTTTTATGTCACCCCTCCCTTTTCTTTTTGACGGGTCACATTTTTATTTATTTTATTATTTTTATTTATTAAATATTTAAATACTTTATTTAAATGTTTTGAAAATATTTTTATGCACATAAAATTTTATCTATGGACGCATGTTTCTGGGTCTAACCAATAATCAGCATGGATCAGCTGTAAGCAAGGATCAAATTCACAATAACACTTATTGGGATTCCCAAACGTTTGAGGTAACAAAGTAATGTGACGACGTCAAGAAGAAAGGAAAAACAAATACAGAGTTAAATGTTATGAAAAAACTGTATTTACAAAAAGGAAAAGAAAGGTGTTGCAAACAATTGGGTTTGCGGGAAACTTATCTCACAGATGTGATGTGTCCGTTTATCAATTAAATCTTTCCTGTGTCCTTAGTTGGTATGAAAGAGAAAAGGTGCGGCCTTGGTCTGTGCTGCTATTACGGCTATGGACTCCACGTGCGTCCCGTATTTCTGGTGGCGGAGAGCTGGCGAAATGGATGTACTCGCAATCAGGTCCCAACCGCAAAGAGGCCGAAAGTTCGAAGGGGCCGCGCAAATAGGGGTTGGGGAGGAAACTAGAATGGCAGCCCGTGATTGGTTGTTTTTCATCCAATCACAGGGCACCACACTAGTGACTCCGTAATAATTCCAATACACTATCAACAGTCAAGCGTTTTACCTATGAGCTATGAAACCATGTCAGATTTTATGCACAATTTTTTATCACTTTTAATTTTCGCTTTCCTAAGTTACCCCCCTTTATTTTCATTTTTTTTACGTTGACCCCTCCCCTTTTTTTTTACGTTGACCCCTCCCCTTTTTTTTTACGTTGACCCCTCCCCCTTTTTTTTTTACATTGACCCCTCCCCTTTTTTTTTTGCGTTGACCCCTTTCCCTTTTTTTTTTTTTTTTGACAAGATATACTTTTATATATTTTACTATGTTTATTTATTAAATATTTTATTTAAATATTTTTTCTTATGGACAATATACATTTAAAAATGTTATTTTGCCTTCTAATTTACATACATGTTTTTGATATGTTCAGACACTATAAAAATTAGATGGCAATGCTCTCTCTTAAAGCATAACAGAGACGTAAGAGAGTGGTTGAATCGACATAAGTAGGACGAGTGATTTATTCGGTTAATTACAAATTACAGTTAAGTAAAAGAATTCAAACAGAATTTTCTAAATGAATTGGCGAGTTCAAATATTTAAAAACAAGATTCTTGTCAGGAATTCCTCTTATATTAAAAAAATATGTATGATGTACGTACTAGTAAAGGAATGAAAATGTCATATTCCCAAAATTATGTAAATTGATAACTAAGTTTTATTTTTAACTAAGAAAAGCAAATGTTATGGGTAAACAAAAAGGGACTGTTTTGCATTGCTATCTGGAAGAAACAAGGACAGATAACTCCACAATAATTCAAACTTCTGAGATAAGCCTTGTAATGCCTACAATTTCATTGCTTAAAAATGATTTTTTTTACAAAAACAAAACAACGTGATGAATTTATGTAATTTTTGGAATATGATCTTTTTGTTTAATCACGCGTATATATATCATACAGCTTTTTTTATTTTTGCTTTTTAATGCAGGGAGAATTCTGGACAACCACTAGAAGAAAAAATACAAAAAACGCCTTTGCCAATAAAATATTTTTGTTTGTTTAAAGGTTTATAACTGGTGGCGAAATTATCATCATATAAATTATCCGTCCACTTTATATGTGACCGTGAAGTCCATTATTATGCCACAGGAAATGAATCAAGGATTGGAAACAGCTTCACAGCAGGTAAGAGAAATATATATATATATATATATATATAGAGAGAGAGAGAGAGAGAGAGAATAAATAACAAAAAGTTATATCCCAAAATTCATGGTGTTGACCATCTTATAATTTATTCCTTTAATTCAGTTGACTTATACAATTCTTGACAGTATCTGTATTGTATAAGTCAACTGAATTAAAGAAATAAATTATAAGATGGTCAACATCATGAATTTTGGAATATATCTTTTTGTCATTTATTCTCTATATTGCTCTCATGTTTAAATCTCGGTGTCCAAAATTGGATGAACTCATTTATGCACAATCAAATTTACATAGGTCTGAATTAATAAAAACAAATGATTCTTAGATCAATCAGAGGATTTTCTGAATTTATTCAAAATGAACTTTCTGGGAACCACTTAAATCCTTTAAAAAGCCAGATTTTTCTTCAATAAACCAGTTGAGCCGAAATCAATGGACCAGCATCCTTGGCACCCTTTTGTCAGGCTTTTAGCTTGCTGGCATGTTAATTCATGCATACTCACATTTAGAAAGTCTCTCTCTCTCTCTCTCTCTCTCTCTCTCTCTCTCTCTCTCTCTCTCTCTCTCTCTCTCACACACACACACACAAAAAGTAAAAAAGAATGTTTTTAAATATTACCATTAATATTATTATTTATGGTGTATTTTTTCTTTTTTTCCTTTTTTCTTTTCTTCCTTGTCTTATAATCTTTTTATTAATGTCTGTAGTAATAGTAATTGCAGAGATATGCCAGATGGCAGACTAAGTGGCTCATTTTTGACCATGACAAATTTGAGTAAATTCAGATCCATTTTTATAACCAAATAATTGTAATTAATTTTATAGCCTATTTTTCACATAGATATTCAGAAATTGTTAATCTGAACTATTTTTGCAGATTGACACAATACACAATAGAATGTCACTTTCATAGTTAGCGGCTGTCACACACACATACAGATATCTTCCTTGATAGGTTTATATTTTTCTTTTTTATTATATTTATCTTTTGTTTCTTAACCTCCTCGTCTTTCTGTCTTTATTTCTATATTTCAACACAAATCATAATCCACACCCCTTATCTGTCTTCACATACATTTTAATTTTATTCCTCATTCCTATTTTTAATAGCATGTGATAAAACCTTCTGATAATAATTTCCTATGATGCTGAATATCTGAAATATTTTCATTGCAGACTTAGCTTTCTATATGCTGTATCGCCTGAAGAGGTCTCTAGTTACAAGTAACTAGCTGACCAAAACATGCTCATCAATGTGTAGTGACATACCAATGCTTATGTAAAAACAAACAGAAAGAATATATAATGTGTGTATAATCAACAAACTATATACCAGCTCTGTCCTGCATTGAGCACTCTTTAATAATCACACAAGTTTCATTGGATTTACATCTAGGAAGCCAATCGATATAACCATTTTATACACACACATATATACATATGTGTGTGTGTATATAATATATATATATATATATATATATATATATATATATATATATAAAGAAATTTCCACATTTTATGAAGCATTATCCCTGCCTCTGAATATTTTATATTAGAAACTGAAAAACCAGTACAAAACAGATACAATGCAAAAACTCATTTTTATTTATAACTAGCAGATGTATCTCGCACTGCCTTGTATTAAACATAACGTTTAGTTCTTTTAAAAACCTGAAGTAAAAAAAAAAACAGAAAGAAACTGAGACATATGCATGCAAGTATTATGTTTTTTTTTCTAAAAAGTTCATTTCTCATGAGTAAAAAAAATACTCAAGCTGAGATTGAAACCAGAACCTAAAGATAGTGAGCCAAGTATGATAACAATGAGGCCAGCTTGACATGATCTTTAAAAAGTGTTAGATGCGATTTTCAAGCATGCTCCATACTGTATCAGCATCTAATTCTTTTTTTTTTATTAATGGATTAATTCAGGAGCAAGGAGTTGGCAACCCAACAGAAATGAAAAATGGTGGTACACAAGGAATCTCACCAATGTAAGTCCATATTTAAAGAATTTTCTTAGATTTTTGCTGGATTTTCTTCATAAGATTTCTTTTTTTGTTTTATGTTTGGGAACTTTTTGAGATGAGGATTAATGATTTGTCTTATTTGAGTTATTTCAACTACTATTCTCATCTTGGGTGTTATATATATATATATATATTACACTTGAGAGTCACCACTTATCAAGGCCTGAAGACCACTCGAGGATAAGCGTCAATGAATGCAATGTGGTAGTGTAGTAATCGTTAATGGTGTGAATTGGGTAGAATTTGATTATTTATGGGAACGGCTTAACAAGAACTTGTTTACGTTGGACTTGAAGGCTACCACGTTGTATTCAACTCGGAAGCAGGCCAACGGAGCCATAATCCAAAAGTGGGTAATTCTGGGAAAGAGGCTTTGTTCATGGAATCTGCGTTTAGATTTAGGTACAGATAGATTCACAGCATTTCAGCGAATAGAACTTCTTGTCCTCTTGAGGCGTATCTTTTCAAATTTGGGAAACGTGGATAGAAGATTTAGAATTGTTATGTTGAACCGAGGAGCCTGGATCAAAACTTCAAACTGAATCCTTTTGTTGGTTGGCTGTTTTTGTTTTACAGCATATCAACCCTTTTCAGGTTATTTAATGCCAAATCCAAAGATTTAAGAAAAAATTTTTAATAGAATATATTTGTTGTTTTCAAGTCGGTTTCTATTTAATCCATAGTTGGGACCCTAACAGGTACTACCACTCCGGGTCAGAGTGGACCTAGGAGCAATGGCAATTAAAAAATGGCTTCACACTCCCCAAAGCCCGCAAGGTGGGGCCTCACCACTGGATATAGTTTAAGGTTATATCCAGGATCAACTGAATCCTTTATTTAATCTCATTCATGACCAGATAGAAGTTTTAATTTGGTTATGTTATTACTGCATGTAACTTCAACCTTCAGAAGATCATCACTTTTTTTTCTAAGAGTATGTCATTGCTTATTAAGATGTAAGGGCCACTCGAGGATAAGAATTATTGTTGGGTAGACTGAGACAGCACCTTGATGATTAGTAATGGCGGAACTTGTGTAAGGTTAGATTATTTATAAGAACAGATCAATAAGAACTTAGCAAATTTTTTTACACCATTGTCGTTTAACCCCTAAAAAAAATGAAAATCTACTTTTTTTTTTGCCTAATACACTTAAACGTCCTTTAAAAATAATATGAAAGAAGAAATTTTGAAAAAACAAAATTTAGAGTGGGGTTCACTTTCTTATATAAATTTAATGTAAAATAAGCACCTACTTCTTGTCCACCTAGAGTTCAACAAGACATGTCACCCCTGGCATTTTTTCAAGTTTGATGACTGAGGGCTGGAAAACATGACAAATTCAAATTTTTTTTTTTGCAAGAGGAGGGGGAAGAGAATTACATTTGAAACATAAAATAACGATAAATTTTATATAAATTTTTTTGGTGGGGAGGGAAAATCAAATTCGGGTAAATTTTTACAATCTAACCCAGCATAGTTTTATCGGTCAATGTGGCCTGGTTGTCCCACTGAAGACTTACCTGCAAAGGATGTTTATTGAAAGCCATTCTTAACATGAGGAGGTTGGGGATGTTTATTCCGAAAGCAGTTCTTAACATGGGCAGGTTGGAGGTGTTTATACTACGCTGGGTTAGGTTTTAAAAAAATACCCAAATTTGAAACCTAAAATAACATGAATTTAATTAATTTTTGGTAAATGTGGTCTGATAGACTAACATTCAATCTACCTTTAAAAACTTATTTTCAAGGGTTTTTTGGGTGTGCTGAAAACGAATATCACATTTAAAATTGGAACCGGCAACTAGTTTTCATGATATTGCAAACATACTTTTCTGTATGTTTCATATAGTAATGTAACGTGGCGGCCATATTTATTTATGCAGTGCGCAGAAACGGAAGGGGGGGGCGATGTAAAGAAATTACAAGATAATGAGGAGTTCATCTTTTTGTTTTTATTAAAAATAACCAAAAAAAAGTGAAATAATAAATAAATAAAATAAAACATAATTTCTAGGATTTTTCAGGTGTGCTGAAAACGAATATCACATTTAAAGTTTTCTGCAAATAAGTAGTTTTCTGGATGTTAAGCAGTGTAATTCTTTGTTATCCATTGTTGCACGCGCAGACATTTGCTTATGGAATTTTTGTTTTAGGCACTGATAGAGAATAAAGGAAATTATTTACTGTTGTTGTAGCTCGACAAGTATTTGTTGCAAATGTTTTGCAGGAGAGAGCCATAGATTGGAGCTCAGTCAAGCACCTGCCATGAAAATAACAATAGAGCAGAGATAGATTTGTCTCTTCTGTGAGAAAGAGGAAGTGAAACAGTCCACTAGATTTTGAAAATGGTTTTGTACTTTATCAAGGCAGAAAATAGTGCTTTAAGCAGCTCCTCCTCAGATGTAGCAACAATACTCTAACTTCGGACATATTAGGCTCTTGTATAGGTAAAGGACTGTATCAGGAGTAAGATACTTTCTGAAGTGCTAGAATGATCCAACTATTTTTTTAGTGGTTTGGCAGTCTTACATTTCGGGTCAGAAGAGAAGGTCAGTCCCAGAAGTGTGTCAAAACAGGTTCTTCCTCAAGACAATAGCTGTTCATTTCATTTGAGGCCAAGTGGGGATCAGAGTGCAGGTGGTGAACTAATTGTTGTTACTTGTTATACCAAGTGTCTATGTGTATATTCTGTTGTAAATTTGCAGAACCTTAAACCTAATCTGAGAAGCGTTGGGGAACAAGGGAGAATGACACTGGTTGGTTGCTAAGGACCCTTGTGGATTATTCCCCTTTGGACAGAGAGACCCCAGACTAGTAGAAGAGAGAGAGTAGTGTTCAACATACTGGGCAGGATTTTACGTGGCCGAATATAAATAAACTCCATCTTAGATTTGAAACATACCATGTATTGTAGAAACCAGTACAAATGGTGAGGAACAAGCCTTTACATTGTATGTTATTTTAGGTTGTGTTGTAAATCCATTTTACATTTTTATTTTTACAATTTTCTTATTGTTTTGTTCTAGTTGGGGATGGTGCATCCTACCAGATGTCAGACATTCACCTGCTATCTCATGGATTCCAACCATGAGATCTTTTTAAAATTGTAACTGTCCCTTTCAGTGTAATTGTTTGAATCTCTCTTGCACTTGGTTCACTGGGTATATTTGCCAAGTAGTTTTTGAAATTCTTTTTCCTGAGTTCGGTTACTCCTTTAATTATTGGAATGATGGAGATCGTCCGAAGATTACAGTTTATTTTCGTGTCATACATAAGATCTTTGTCTTTTGTTGACTTATTTCCAACTTTTCTTTCTGGTACATGTTCTGCATTCGATAATCAAATTTTTACAGATGTTTGAATGGAGATATTTACGCACTCCAAGAACCTTACAGCTGCATGTCGGATTGCTCATACTTCTGTGTGGCAGAACGTATATTTGTTGACATTGCTGAGACCACTCATATTCTTAAAAGCATTGGTCATCAAAACTTGATCTTGGGCAGCCATTACAATCATCTTCCTGATAACAGTGTACT
This sequence comes from Euprymna scolopes, assembly GCF_053919585.1. Taxonomy (NCBI): domain Eukaryota; kingdom Metazoa; phylum Mollusca; class Cephalopoda; order Sepiida; family Sepiolidae; genus Euprymna; species Euprymna scolopes. The sequence continues at coordinate 166,015,835 of NC_136483.1, forward strand.
GATCCTCTTTTTAGCCAGTCTATAGAGCTTTCATTATATATTTCTGGGTGAATTCATCTTCTAAATACTTAGTATGCTGTCAGTATGTAATTTGGTCATAATTTTTCCCTTATTCAATGTGTTCCATAGCATTGCAACATTTAGTATGTTTTCCTCTACAAAAAATAGTTAACAACTTATTACTATGCATTTTTTTTCAAGAAATTCTGTCTAGGTTTAAAAACATGCACCTGAAGAATGTTGAGAGTTACATTGGCCAAAACATTGTAAAAATAATAATTAATGATGATGGTGATCATCATTATAGCATTTCACTCCATCATGAGGCCCATTGTCAGGTAGTGTCTGAGGCATCCCTTGGATTCACGTTGGAGCATGCCTCATTTAGGGGACAGTCTGTGAACATATGTGAGATGATCTGCACATCGGCACGGCAGATATATCAAGTGGTCTGTACGTAGTCTCACATGTGTAGGTTGTGCTGTGTTTTGGCAACCTTCAGTTGGGTCCAGTTGAGTGTTACTCTTTACGGGGGAGTTCATAGCCTGCTGTGAGGTCTTCTTTCAGTGCGAGAAGAGCTTCGTTGTTGTTGTCTTTGACTCATTTCAGTAATACAAGCAGAAGAACAACTAATGATGAGAATAGGAGTCCAACTAATCCAAATAATACATTTTTTTTCTTATCTCAATCTCACTATGCATCTACCTATCTACTCAAATGTCAGTCTATGCACGTCTTTTTTTCCATATTTATATATGCATATATCATTCTCTCTCTTTTATATATATTTGTGGTATTTGCACAGCGTTGCCCATGATTATTGCTTGTCAGAAATAATTGCAAATACAGTCATATTTACACTTTTTGTCTAAATAAAAAAATTAAAAATAACATTTGCAATTAATAAAAAAAAACTGTTAGTACAGTGACGTTTTTTTTTTTTTTTAAAACAAAAAAAAAAAAGACAACAACAAATGAACAAACTTTTTTTTTGCAGAAAAGTGTAAAATAGTAAACAGCGTTAATAAATGGAAACAAATTCATGTCTTGTAAATTTAAAAATTACAAATAAAATAATTAAAAATTTTAAATGTTTTTTTAATTAAATTATTCATTGAGATATTCTTTGTTTTAGTTTTAGTTTTGTCTTAGGAAATGAAGAAAATCCCTTTAAAAGATTAAGTTTGCATCTTCATGTCCTAATATATTTCAGTTACTTCACAAACCTAACTGATAATTGACCCTAGTGATCTCAAATGTAAATCGAAATAAGATTAAAGTGGTGGCTTTAGATTTTTGGTCCCCCGGCAAAAGGAGGGTGGACCTGTAAAATCAACCTTGTCCGTTTGTCAGTCCATCTGTCCACACTTTTCTCAATAACTGCGCCTTGGATTTTTTTGAAATTTTGCACAAACATTAAACATGATATGAGTAAAAAAGTGACCAAACGGATTTTCCGGGAAAACTTCGATTGCTCCCCCTAAGGGTGCTTTTTTGGTTAAAATGGCTAAAATTGACACTTTCGTGCTTATCAAAAAAAATTGATGCCTTGAATTTTTATAAAACTTTCTGAAAAGTTGTAACTTAACCGATTTCTATATAATTTTGTTTGTCTATACTTCGCGATAACTCTTAGGTGTGCCCCAGGGGCTGTTTTAGAGCTAATAAAAACACTCCATTTTTGGGACTATTTTACCATATTTGTTCAAAATTTTCTGTGTATGTCTATTTAGCAGTTTTGCATGGTGCTGAACTAAAATTAAATATGTGAAAGCCTTAAGGACTTTTGGGGCTAAATGGTGGTGGTGGGGGCCAAATGATGGATTTAGTAATTTCTTTTTTTGCATGGTGCAGAACTCAAATTTACATATGTGAAGGCCTAAAACTGCACCGTTTGTTAATTTTTCCATTTTCACCAAGATTTGACATCCCCTGGGGACTTTTGGGGCTAAATGTGGGGGCAGAGGACAAATGCTGAACTTAGTCCTTTTTTTTATGCCTCGTTCACTGTGCACTCATGGGGAACCATGCATGCTTCACTTGTTTTTTTTTAAACCCTTCCTAAAGTTTATTTCAATGTTCTAATTGTTAACATGTCAATTTCTAAAGAGTACAAACATTGACTTTGATGTGTAGAGAAGATATAATATCTATTCTTTCTATTCTAACTTTCATCATTTTCTCTTTAATTCTCAACTCAAAAACTTAGCCTCCTTTACTTCCTTCTTCCCCCCCCCCACATTCTCAACTGCTTCGTTTTGCATAACAGCCTCCTCTTCCCCTTCTTGGCTGCTTCATTTTAAATGACAGTCCCTCTTATCCAATTCTTTACATTATTTTTTTGTCTTTCAAAGTCATCCTTGCAATAATGATGTTCCAACTCTCTACTTTTTAAAAAATTTTATTTACAAAATTCAATATTTTATGGGTTTTTTTTAATATATTTTCAAATTTAAAATAAAAATGCAAAAACAATTGTTGTAATTAGTGACATTTTCTATGGAAGAAGAAGAACAACAACAACTTTGAGTTTCGAAAATAGAAGTTTCTCAAAATAAAATAAAATAAATCTGCAACAATTTTAGTTTATAAAGAAAAAATCGTATTTCAATAATAATTTCATTGTGTTTACTTGAGAAAAAAAATCAAATTTTTACAATGATATAAACTAGCGAACGTACCTGTTGTATAATTGTAAATACCTAATGGTTACTGAGAAAGAAATCTATCTTACTTGTTTGTTAGCTTGTTTGTTCCTGTGCATACTGGATGATGTCTCAAATAGGACTATTTAAACCCTCTCTCTCTCTTATATATATATATATATATATATATATATATATATATATATATATATATATATATATATATATATATATATATATATATATACTAGCTGGATGCCTGGAGGTACTTGGTCATATAATACTCTTAAACATGATATTTTAATTCATGCAGATTGAGTATGTATTATTATAGAATCAATCCGTTATTGAATATTATATATTACGAGGAATAATTTGCCCAGTGGACTAATTCACAAAAAAAAAATAATAATAATAAATAAGTTTAAGTAAAAAAGAAATCATTTTCTACTGGATCCTGAGCCATTCTGGTATCAGAGGTAATGAATGAATGGATTCAGTAGCAAAAACTTAAATCTCCCAATTGATGCAAATTTCAAAATTTAAATTTTCCATACACAGATCTTAAAAAACATATTAATGCATACACAACAGAGAAATGGCAAACTTACTGGAATGAACATCCTAACAACAAACTTCACAAAATAATGCCAAAAAAAAAAAAAAAAAAAAAACAAGAACAAAATACGAAACTAAAGAAAAGAAGTCAAACTAACAAGAATAAAAATAGGCCATACACATTTAACCCACTTATATCTCCTAAAAAAAGAAAGCCAATCCATTTGTATACCTTGTCAAACACAACTGACAAACACATACTAACTAAATATACTGATTTTGTAACAGCAAGAAATCATTTCTACAAAGAAAGAAATATTTAGGATTTATTCAATAAAAACAATCCCCACATCATACTTTCATATCTTAAAAAAATTGATTCTATAATAATTGGCCTTTATCAAAAAATTTAAAAAGAACCCTATACAACAGCTAGAGCAGAGGGCAAAGCTTCCCTGAACCCATAGACACTCAGCATAAAATAACCCAAAGGGTTGGCATGCCGTAAAACCCAACAAAACAAACAAACAAACTGTGCTAAATGTTTGTAGGGGTCAAAAAGGGTTGCTATGACATTATGAAATGTGAATGTTACTTTTTAACTGTGTCCTTACATTTAAAAGTTCTTGGACCCACACGCTGTGTGGTACTGTCGCAATGGAACAAACAAATAAAAATCCCACTCTGCATTTTTTCTTAGATACAAATGAAATACATTTATTCATTTCATTATATTTTCAAAGTCTTTTCGCACACACATATGCTTTTTAAAAGTCTCTATCCCTGCCAGCTCATGCTGGTGCCGGCCAGTACTTCTCTTGCCCTCAACTTTCACATGCCATCTTGCCCTACACTCAACTTGCTTCTCTCCTGACCAGGTTGTGTATTTTCTCTCTTTTTCTTGTGATGCAAGCTCATGCACACTTGCTAATTTGCATTGTGCTTTAACAGCTGTTGCTAATATTTTCGCAAGCCAGCTATCCTACACCTGCCGCTGATTTTCTCACGCATGCTTATACACGCTCTGTTACAATTATCTGTGGATAAGAAAGACGGTCACGGGCCTGAGATTAAATGAACTGTCTGTTAACTGGGTTACTAGAAAATATGCACTTGATTAAATGACTGTATGTGAAATAGAAAGAGTTGATATGCCATAATGTGAACAGAGTAAATAAGTTTAACAAAAAATTATAAACATTATGTGAGCATATTTAACACCCCATCTGGTGTTAGTATATATATATATTAATACGATAGCGTGTGTGTTATTTTCTGTGACACACTTACATCCGGGTCGTTTAATTGTTATGGACTTCCACTTCTTGTCATAAATAATTTTACCAAGGATTCTTCATAAGTTTTGGTTTCGGTTTTGGCTGAAGGAATTCAAGTTATATATCTATATATAAACGAAATTTTGGGGTCGTCACCAAAATCTGTTTTTTAAGGTAACAAATTAAAGGAAAAAAAGGGGAAAGTAAAGTAGAATGAGCAAATGAAATCACAGACCCGAAATGAGTTTAAAATGGTCGGAATTTATTTAAAGAAAATAGTTACGGTTGCTTATATTTTCCTAAGCTCAGTTTTTAAAAACCTGTAAGTAACATGAAATAAAAAATAATACAAATTCAAAGAACAATCTTACTTGACAGAAAAGCTGAAATAAAAGACACATACAAAATAGAAAATATTCTTTTTTTCAAGTCTTTCAACAAAAAAAGTTCCTTTCTCTCTTTTTTTCTGAAAAGAAAAACATGCACATTGCTAGGTTCCTTTAAGGCTTTTTTTCTTTTTCTCTCTTCTTCTGTCTCTTTTTTTAAACAAACAAAACCTTCAAAAGGTTTAAAAGTAAAGCTCTCTGAAAAAGGGGATTTCTTATTCTTTTTTTCCCTCTCTCTGAAAGGGTTGGTATCTCTCTCCTTTCTTTTGAAATAATTCCCTTTTCTCTGAAAAGTGTGGTCTTGCTATTTCTTCTTCCGTTAGAAAGAGGGACAAAGAAATAAATCACTGTTTACGAGTCTCCTGTCCACAGCTTGTAATAATTAGTGACAAGCTCTGTCACAATTCTTACGTCGGTTTCCTTTCTCTGAAAGGGGTTAACGTCTTCAAGAAATGGTGTTTTTGGAAACACCAATTTCAACCTCTCAATAAAGGCCTTCTACCCTTAAGGACGGTTGAGAATTTTACGTCGCTTGCTGGGCCCGACAGAATTCCAAAAAACAGGACTTCACTATCCAAAGTCTTCTTTGGAATTGATTTGAAAATGGCGGAAGAAAGATTTCTGGAATTCACTTCACAGCCCAACCAATCAGCATTAAGCAATGCTGATGGCTACCAAGAAAAAAAAGGAAAGGCATTAACAGAGAGAGAGAGAGTGGGGAGAGAAAAATGTCCACGAGGACTTAAATGAAAATTACATAAAAAGGGAGAGAGAGAGAGAGAGAAAGAGAGAGAGAGAGAGACGCATCCACATTAGCCAGCTGAAAAGGGTTTCAATTCAAACGACTGCTGGACAACAGAGGCCAAGATGAGAAGGGTAGGGGTTAGGTGATTATTACAGGTTGGCCAAACACTGACACCCCCCACCACTTCCGTTTGCACTGTGGTTGGTGACGTTGATAAAAAAATAAAATTTTGACAATATATATTTTTCATAAATTTTTATTTCGGTTTCGCTTCAAGCTAATGCACCCAAGTCATATGGATATATTTTTTTTATCTTTGAAATCGCAACTTTATAATATATAAAAATCGATAGAACATTAACTCTATAATGATATATATGAAATCTGCAAGAATTAAAATATCATATTTAAGTGTACTTTACGACCCGGCTTTGCCGGGCAATGGTGTTAGTTTAGATAAATACTTTTGTAGTTTTAACAATAATATCAGAGTGTCGCCATTTACACTGAACATCTACGCAATGCCAACATCAATATATTACATATGAATGAGTCTCCTGTGGAATTTCCACAGGTCCCACTAGTATCTTATATTATACTATGCATAATTTATGATTTGCTATAAGTTAACTAAAATCAAACTATCGAATACATGCAATCTGAAATTATCACCAGAGATTAAATTATAGGTGAAGTTTAATATCAGGAACTTAATTTGACTGGGCATGTTTGCTGCTCATCCTTGGTCTGTAATGATAACATTGTCTATCCTACTCTTAACTAGAATCATCTCAGTAACCACAATACCACATTTACACTAGGAGCTGTCCTACTTAAGATATCTCCAAATTGATCGAATACTACACTTTGAGCCGAACTAAAAGCAATGTTATTTCTATGAATGTTTTGCTAATTCTTTTTTTTTGTTTGATTGTTTGTTGCTATGTATATTTATATCTTTCGTTTCAGAGAAAAACGACCTCTGTCTACTTGGTCAAAGCTGCCTGGTCAGACTTGCCGTGTCCCCAACTCTGCCATTTTAACCTTGAAAGCAGGACGTGGTGGCTGTTACACAGTTAAATTCTCGAATGATGGCAGGTCAGTTTGTTTGCAAATTTATGTTTTGTCTGTTGTTTGTCATTTCCTAGCAGCCGGTTTTGTACGGATGGCAAATTCATAGATGAAGAAATGGTCTCCATTTATTCACTGTGTTGATGCTGCATCGTAAATATAACTTCCTTTCTTTCCATGAATTGCAAACTTGTGGAACTCCCTTGCTGTTTGCTGTCTTCCTCCTATAACCCTGGTCTTTTGTGATGATCATTTTTTGTTTTTGTTACGTCATTGTATAAGTGATTGGGGCCCTATAATTAGATATTGAGTACATTAGTAAGTACAGTTCATTTCCCCTGCCTATGTAGTTAACAATACCTGGCCGTCTCGACACAGGCTTAAAAGACTCTTGCCATCATGGACCACACGTTCATCTAAAGCAGACACATGCTTTTTTTTTTGTCCTTACTACATGGTGCCTTTTTTCTCTCTTCTTCCATTATGATGTTACATCATGCACCGGCATGGTCATTTGCATAAGTGTCTCATGCGGCTGCTGCTGCTGCTAACAGCGGCTCTGTTACACAATTGTGTACTTTTATTTTGAATTATTTTTTTTATTATTTATTCCTTAATTTGATAATATCTTATTATTTGTTCCAGGAGTTTAGCATGTGGCTGTAGCAATCTTAAAGACTTTCCCATCTTTATATATGAGGTTAGTAAAAAAAAAAAAAAATTTCATACTATTTTTTATTGATAGTTATGTGTAAAAAACAAGCGGAGAAATTTTTAATATAACATTTGCTTTATAACACAAAAACATTTAACACAATCGAAAAATAAAAAGTAATATATATATTTTTTTTACTTAGGTCGACGGCTGATTCAGTAAACCTGCTGCCAGGGAAGTTGTATGAGAGTGAAAGAGAATTAGATCATTGTACACTGATGAGAAATATTTAAAATTATTTTTGGTCAGAGAAGAATTTAAAAAGTAATTGCCATTTTGTATGAGCAGGTTCTTCCATAGATTTTTTTTCAGCTTAATTAACCCAGAGTTTAAGTTAAACTTTTCACATTCACATAATAACTGCCTGGTTTGCATGAAAGCCTCTTTTTATAGTGAGTGATGACCAGCAATAGAACATTCTAGAACCTTCCTGATCTTTCTTGACAGTTCCAGAACTTTCTTGAACCATCTAGATTTTTGTATTCTGTTTCTTTTTTTCTTTTCTTTTTTTCTTTTCTTTTTTTTGTTATTAGAGATCTTTGTGCCAAAAAAAAAAAAATCTTTCTGAATTGAAAGATAAATTAAGCCTTAATAACAATAACCATATTTTAGGCTGAGAGTTGGTTGGGGAATTTGGAATTTTAAGATAACTTGCGCCATTTGAGAAGCAGACATCTATTATATAAATCTCACCTGTCTATTTAAATGTATGTTTGTATGTCTGCCTAAAACTTTCAATAGAGGCGACGGATTTTCACGAGATTGGTATTGTTTTGAAGCTTCACCTTCGGATACAAATTTCGAAAAATTGGCTAAAAACATTAATTCCTTCATCCTCAACTGGACATTTTCTACAAAAAGGGGTTGCTTTTTTTCATCGATATTTAAAAAAATAATCGTGTCTTTTCAATTGACTAGCCTTAATTTAAACCTTTGCCACTTCCGGTTTGGTGATGGATGCAATGGCAAAGACGTCACTTTTTTTTTCCACATTTTTTTCCTCCTTCGCAGTATGAGGTTCGAGCCTGCCTAATACCACTTCTTTTTTTTTTTATGCTCAACACACACCTCCAAACACCCAGGCGATGCCGGGCACCCAGACTAGTACTTCATAAACAAAAAAAAAACAAATTTAATTTTTAATCATTTTTTTTTAAATAACTAAATGAATGCTTATATACCTCTAAATAGTAAACAAAAAAAGTATTTAAAAATGAAATGATGGACAGATCTAAAAGATATAAAAAAACATCAATATCAGTAAGAGATTTAAGATCAAAATATGATCACATTCTAGAAACTTTTTGATCTTTCTTGACAGTTCCAGAACCATCTAATACACTGAATTACTGAAGTAAGACTTTATCACATCCACACTTTATAATTAAATGTATTAAATTTATATACTAGGTTGATTGGAAAATAACTCTCTGTTATTAAGTGCATGTAATTTATTATCAAAATATAATTCTTACAAGAAATTAATATAATAATATAGCGTGAGGACTTATGTAAAATTCAATATGGATGCCAGCATTCGCCACCAGCTTCACAGGCTGCTTGGGAACTGGTTTCACAAATAATCAATGATCTCCCAAATCACATCCTAAGATCATTCATAGACATTTACGCTGATAACACTATGGTAACACATCAAAGGCTGTAAATGACTAAGTTCTCTCTAATCTTGAGCATGTGATACAATAGGGAAAGAGGTGGCTGGTTATTTTAATGTATCTAAAACCAAGCTTCTATCTTTACATCATCAATGCTTTGATCCCTGTCTGGCATCAATTGAAATGAATGGCTCTCGTCTTGGGGAGGCTCCATGTTTTGACAAGCTTCTGAGTCTGACCTTTATATCTAATCTGAAATGGAACCTGTACATCAAATCCGTTGCCAAGGTCCCTGGAAAAATATTCTACTGCTACAGTAGATATCTTACTGCTGATGCAATTCTCTACCTATATGAGCCAGGTACATCCAAGGATGGAGTAGTGTTGCCACATCAGGGCAGGAGCTGCTAGAAAGACAATATCCTGCTTTGACAGAGTTTAAAATAGACTTTGTAGCCTAGTGGAGGATGGCCTTTTCTCTTCCTTGCAACCTTTTTCTCACAGAAGAGACGTTGCGAGACTGTCTCTGCTTTATCGTTATTTTCATGGCAAGTACTCATCTGAGCTCAAATCTATGGTACCCCCTCGCCAACCTTTCATGAAAAACACTCGTCTAGCTGGAAACACTATCAATAATTTCCCCCACTCTTTATCTGTGCCTAAACCTAAACATAGATTCCACAAAAAAGCTTCTTTCTTAGAACTGCATTCCTGTAGAACTCTATTCCATTTGTCTGCTTTCCAACTGACTACAATATCGTCATCTTCAAGTCCAATGTAAACAAGTTCTTGATGAACTGTCTGTCCCCTTAAGTAATCCAATTTATCAAATTTCCACAAATAATAATTACTACGATATTTTCCCATTGAGTACTGTACATTCATTAACCCTTAACCTTGAGTGACCCCCTGGGCCTTGATAAGTGGTGATTCCTATGTAAAAAAAAAACATATCAAAAACAATACTCAATCCAGAAGACAGTAATTCTTTCCCCTTTATTATAAACATTGCCCCTGAAATGTGAGGACTAAATAGCAAAATAGTGGTTGGTTGAGTGAGCTTTATGATTTCCCAAAGCAATTTCCTGACAGTTTGAGAAGCTAGTAGCAGATGCTGACCCCTATTGAATTCTAGATTAAACCTCATGCTATACTCTATCTTGTCATAGTCATTTCTTGTAAGAATTGAATAATAAATTGCAAGCACTAAATAATAGGAGGCTAATTTCCAATTGTCCTTATATATATGTCTATATTGTAGGATTTATAGTTAAATTTTTGCAGTAAAATATAGAATTTTTAAAACAAAAATTTATTATTTAAATAAGAATACACAACATTTTAATGTGGTGTATTCTTATTATAAATCCTACACTTTTTACTTTGCTCTATTTAGTATATTAAGCTATTTTATTTGGCTGGGATTGTCTGATATAAATATTTCCACCCAACAATATTTTGTAATATATATATATATATATATATATATATAGACTAGCCTGGGTGCCCGGCATTGCCCGGTTGTTTGGAGGTGTGTGTTGAGCAGAAAAGTGGTAGTAGATAGGCAGGCAAGCTCAAACCTATACCACGAAGGAGGAAATGAGCGTTAAAAAAAAAGCGTGACCTCTTTGCCGTTGCGTCCATCGCCAAACCGCAAGTGGTGAAGGTTTAAATTAAGGCTAGTCAATCGAAAAGAGGGATAACTTTCGAAAATATTGGCGAAAAAAGCGACCTCTCCTTGTAGAAAAGTGTCCAGTTGAGAGTGAAGGAATTAATGTTTCTAGTCAATTTTTCGATATTTGTCATCTGAAGGGTCGAGCTTCAAAACGATACTGATTTCATGAAAATCCGTCACATCTGTTGAAAGTTTTAGGCAGACATACAAACATATATACATTTACACAGACATGTGAGATCTATATTATAGACTAGCGGGGGTACTCGGCGTTGCCCGGGTGTTTGTAGGTGTGTGTGGTGTTAAAAAAAAAAGAACCCGAGGGGGTAGGGGGGTAGGATCGAACCCGAAGCCCTGAGCCGAAGTTTGAAAATAAAATCGGCCAGCCAGAATGAGTTAGTGAAAGATGTTTGAATTTATTTACATAAGAAGCAAAATGACAGGTGCGCGCCCGGAAGTCGTCGATGACGACGACGTCAATGACCAGGTTTGTTTTTTATAAGCGAAGTAAAAAAAAGAAAACAACGTTAACACTTAAGCGGGAAAAAAAACAAAAAAAAGAACTAACGTAAGGCAAACGAACGATGAAAACAGAAAAACGAACACGTGAAAAATGGCTTAAATAACACTGGTTCAATATTTAAATTTAAAAAATTGAAAAAAAAAGAAGACATTTCACACCACGATTCGAACCCAAAACGTTTGGATAATGAACCAACGCGCTAATCAACCGACCTAATGCGACGTACATGAAATTTTTTCAGTTTTTCAACTATTTAAAGTAAATCAGGTCATGACATCATTTGGCGCATGCATAGAACCGGCTGTCGTCATAAGAAGACCGTTTTTGTTGACCCCCCCCCCCGTCGAAAATTGTCGATTTCAGGGTGAAAAAATGAACGTTTTTGGCCAATTTTTTGATATTTTTCGAGCGAAGGATGGGGCTTCGATATGATACCGAGTTTGTGAATTTTCGTCATGTCTGTTGAAAGTTTTTAGCAGACACACAAACATACACACACACATACATACATACATACATACATTTTCGCTTTTAGATATATAGATGACTATATAAAAGCACCCCCCCCCCGCCCCGTTCTGGTGTTGCACACTCTTGGTAATGATATCATCTGTTACTACTTTAGTGTAATGCAAAGTGCTTTGTAAAAAAAACACAAATAGAGCTTTGTGGGAATGCTGATCAATGTTTGTATAAAGCATTGTTAGATATCATTGTTGGCAGCTCCAACCTATGGTTTGTTGGGTAGAATTAGTGACTATTAACTTAATGGTTAGTAGTCCGATCAAGGGCTTAGCATAGGTACTGGTTTAGTCACACTGAAGAACTGTGATACAATGAAACAATCTGTGGTGATTATACACACACACACACATATATATATATATATATATATATATATATATATATATATATATATTGCATGCTATAAAATATGGTGTCCTCAAAAAATACACGTAATACAGCATATGACTATATTTCAAATAGATTTTTCTGATGAATATTCCTGCTTCATATTAGACTTATATTGCCATTTTTTTTTAGCTTCCATTTCTTCTGTTTTAGATTCCATCCGGCCAATTGCTCCGTACTCTGACTGGACATTTTGGAATAATCTATGACCTTTGCTGGTCACCCAATGACATCAGACTATCTTCTGCTTCAGCTGATGGAACAGTTAGGTCAGTTAGTACAATGACTTCACTTGTGTAACTTTAAATTCATGTTTTTAGCTTTTGCTTTTTCTAAATCAAAAAAAAAAAAAATTAAATATTTGATGACTTATTTTTCCACTTTTCTTTTGACATTTTGTCGAGGACAAATGTCAAGTTCTGATACAATTTCTAAAAGACGTCCCCCCTCCCCACCAACACACATATATATCGTTAATAGGCATAATTTTAATTGCCTGATTATGGAAGTCATTCTTGTAGATATATTGCCCATTCAATATCAATTAAATAGACAAGAAATAATGGAAAAACAAAAAACAGATACAACAAACGCTACACACACACACACACACACACACACGTATATAATAAGTTTTAAAAATATAGATGGCAGTTAAGCTACACAGAATTTTGTGTATTTCATCCTTGTGAGGATTCATCAGGCTATTGCATGGAATCGATTCTATGCAACAGCCTGACAAATCCTCTTGAGGTTGAAACGCAGAAAATTCTGTGTAGCTTAATTGCCATATATATTTTCAAAACTTATTACCTAGCTCTACTTACATATCGAGCACTGTTGAAGTAAATATTGAAAACAGATACATAGAATTTTATGTAGATACATAAAATAATAATATTATATACATATATATAAGAGGAAAAGATGTTAGTAATAGAAAAATATATATTGATGCATATAGATTTATTGATTAATTTGAAGCAAGGGAATGCAATACAGTATGTAGGTGTTATGAGAGCTCTTTATGCTGGGCATATAGCACCATTTTAACACTATTCATCAACCCGTTTCACCTCTTGTCTGCAAATTTTTTTTTTTTCACTTTACCTTATTTTTTTTACGTTTATCTTCTATTTTTTTTATTACATCACATTTTTTATTTTTTATTTTATTTTTATTATTCCTTTTTTATTTTTATCTTTTAATCTTTATTTTAATTGTATAGCTCAGCATATTTCACTTCTATCGAACCCTAATTAATTAATTAATTGACTCCCATACCATATAATCCCTACTCCCCAAAATATACTCAATGTCTCTAGCATATTTAAAGTATCATAATTACCTAATAATCTCTTGGATAACCCTCTCTTCCTTCTCTAAAGTATACCCTCATATTTTGTTACCTAGCACCTCCCCTCCTGATGAAAAGAATTAGGCTACGAAATGCCTGCCATAAAGAGCTCTCATAACCCCTACACACTATATTATATCTAAGCTCCACCTTAATGTCGAGAATCTTTCTATACTTCTTTGATCCCCTCATATATTGTTATTATTATATATATTTTGTATGAACTACATCAAATGTAAGGAAACAAAATTGTCACAAATTCATCAAGAATCGTTTTTTTTTTATTTGCAGCATACAATTGTTTCTGCCTAACACCAATATATCTATAATGTTCAACATGTAAGAGGCATTTTATTTCGATGAGACTATCCTCAGTGTTTATAAAAAAGAATGTAACCAACTAGATAGGAGAAACTGTGATACATTTCACATTCATTTTATTTATTTATTTTTTTCATTATATAAGCTATCCTTTTTCATCACAATAGGATTGTTTATTTACACCCATACTCTCAATTCATGAAACCTTAGTATCACGTGCCTTAACCAACATAAACTAGCATAATTACACACACACACACACACACACACACACATATATATATTTGAAAATTTTTCGGGGGGTACAGAATTTAATAATGACTAAATACAGACTAATCAACATGAGGATTTAAAAAATGAAAATAAAGATTAGCTAACCAGGTTTTGTTCCTCGTTCAACAGAGCTAAACGTTTTACTTGGCCTTCGGGACAAGATCAAAGTGTATTATCTGTTCTTCAGATGCTGCACTTCAATTTCTTGTTCTCTGTCAGTGGAGGAGAAATCCTTCACGACTGAGACAATTTTTATTTTTGTTTCTTTTCTCCACGTTAAAAAACGACCCTGGTGTCTAACTCTGTCCCGTGGGGAGGCATTGTAAATAGGAACAGAGCTAAATTGAGGAAAATACGCTTAAAAAAAAAAGTCATGAATATGGCGGAGCAGAAAAAAAATGCAAAAAATAAACGGGCGAAAAATTACATAGAAACTAAATCAAGTCCTAAAAGATTTTCTCTTTGTTTGCAAAGAGAAAATTTCAAGGACTCGTCAACCTTTTCCAGATGTATCTTGTCAAACTAGGGGATGTTTCTGCACTTAATAAATATCACCTGGAAATTTTAGAAACTATCTATATTAAGTCCTTGAGATTTTCACTTTGTTTGCAAAGAGAAAATCTCAAGGACTTAATATAGTTTCTAAAATTTTCAGGTGATATTTATTAAGTGCAGAAACATTCCCTAGTTTGACAAGATACATCTGGAAAAGGTTGACGGGTACATCGACCGAAACGTGAAAATGACAATCAGAATGAGAACAGTAGTCCAAAGAACCTAAATAATACAAATAATCAATCCTCATCTCAAAAATTCAGAAATTTTCCTTGAAATGCTGGATCAAGTCACTTGCATATCCCCATTTTAAAAGACTTTTTATTTGGGTGTCCAGTTTGCTGCACTTCTCTACACTGGCTACGTGCAATATTAAATTAGAGAAAATTAATGAGGTTTTATTTTTTTCTTAAATGTTTTAATATATTACTTGCTCTAGAAAGGCTTGAGAGTTTATTCTACTCTACTATTCCATCTATATTTGGAAGAATAAAAATAGCTGAAACTTTCCGAATGATATTACTTGGCAAATTGTGTACATTTGAATTTATATGTATTATGGATATTATTTTCAGAATTTGGAATGAACAACGATCAGAAGAGCAAGCCGCTAAACTCCTGCCACATCCGGGTTACGTTTATTGCTGCCAGTTTCATGTGAAATCCGACAGTCTTGTTGTGACAGGAGGCTTTGATTCTATCATTCGTGTTTGGGAAATTAACGTTCAGGATAAACATGGGAAGGTTAAGATTGTTTTCTTTCTTTTTTTTCTTTCTTGTAACGATGTCATCTTTGGAAGGTTCCAGAGAAGGGAAGTTATTTTATGATATGAGCAGAGGTTAGAGATTACATCAGACGAAATATTGCATATTATGGCTGACTGTTGGATACTAGACATTGTATACATTAGTATGGCTGAGTTGTTCAAAATGGTGCAGAACCAGAAGCAATGGCGATGATTTGTGAAGATACCATGACTGGTCAGTAATGACAATTCTGACAAAAAGAGAGAGAGAGTTGGACTATTTAGAGAGTATAAAACTCTTGATACTGCAGTATAAAATCTGTTACCAAGGTCACTGGAAAAATAGTTGGATCATTCTATCACTCCAGAAGATATCTCACTCTCATAAAGTCCTCCAGGCAAATATGTCCAAAAATGCAGCACTGTTGCCACATCTGGGAAGGAGCTGCTCAGAGCATCCTTTCCTGCCATAACAGAGTTAAAAATTGGCTTTGAAACTTAGTATTGGATATACTTTTCTTCTCCTTACAACCTCTTTCTCACAGAAGGAACATTGTGAGTTTACCATGCTCTATCATTATTTTCATGGCAAATGCTTGGCTACTTGTTCCATGCCATAAACGCATTACATGTTTTGAATTCTAATAGCTATCATTTGTTTGAAAAAAGAGCAAAAACATCCTTTTCGCGCTACAAACACTCCAAACATTTTCAAATATTGCACTTGTATTCTATTTCTTCAAAGCAATCATTCCAATGTAGTTTTAGAATGAGAAAGCAAAACGTTGATGAATATATAAATAATTCTGCTTTTCTATTTTTTCAAACAATAGTAAATAGTGTTTGATTAATTTTGACCCATTCCATTTCAGTTATTGCAAGAAATTGAATCTCATAAAGGCAATATCAACACTCTTTGCTTTGATGAGCTTGGTGAAAAGCTTTATTCTGGTGACAGTGTTGGTACCATATTGGTATGGAACTGCTATATCAACAATCAACCCTCAGAGACAGGTGATCATAAAATTAATTTTTACTTAATTCACCATTCTGTATTAAAGTTCAAAATAACATTTTTTATGGTTTTGAAAATTTGGCACTGGAAGAATACTTGTTATAAGCAATATGTTTAGCATTCATTTTTAATCTTTTTTGAAGGAGCAGTTAGGAGTGGTATAGGGCTCCTCTCTTTCTAAATTGTCAAGCTTACAAAAAAAAAGAAATTATAATAATAATAATATACCCACATTACTGAGCATGTTGTCTAGAATATGTATCCCATAATTCATAATGATAAATTCATTACCTTCTGGTGTACTACCAGATCAGGCTTTCTGAAGATATTGGCTTCCTGATTTAAATTAAATAAATGTTGGTGTTATTGTGTTTTTCTTTTTTTTTTGCCTTTCTCTTTGCAAAACTCAATCAATTTTTGCAAATCAAAAACAACAATTTTTCTTTACAAAAGAGCCAAACCAAACATTATGAATAAATATTTGAAGATATAAAAACTTGAAGCATAAAACCTTTTACTAAAATGACTGGATTCTGTATTAAATAGCCCATAAAGGATTTATGTGCCATAAAACAAAGCTACAGAATGAAACCAAGCAAATGAATATTTGAAGATATAAAGAATTTTATGCATGAAAACTTTTATCAAAATGACCAAATGAGGCATTAAGTAGTCCAAAAAGGGTTGACATGCCGTAAAACAAAACAACCAAAACTAAGTTCATCAGTTTAGGATTTTACTCTGCACATACATATTATTGATTTGCATGTGTGCATACTAATTGATTAAAATTTTATTACATATGATTCAAAATTTGATGTAGGGCAATTTTTTGCTCTAGTAATTTTTGTTTCGTATGTCACTTATTGAAAGAAGAAATGTAAGTGTGTGTGTTTAGGGGGCAAATCCCTGCAATGATAAAATTTTTTAAAAAATTTGTCCAAATTACCACATTGTTTAGAATATATATTCAATAATTCACAATGATTGGAGCATTAGTTTAGGAGTAAATCCTATTATAGAAATGTGTATATAAACATATACACAGTTCTATAAGAGTTTTATGTTGGCAACAGTATAGGATTTATCTATATGCCTGGCAGAATGAAGCTCAGGGTCTTAAAATCTGGGGAGGTGAGGTTCTCTGGTGAAGGTGTATAATATTTTTGACATCATCATAAGCCTTTCTTACTCATACAGTCTTATTGTTACATTTTCAATCAAAAAAAAAAAACAATTAAATAAAGTGTGTTTATATACTTGAGATTTATATGTCAATCTTTTATTGTAGTTTATTTTTTATGTAGAAAATAATACAAGAAAAATGTTTGCTGAGAGTTTTCTTTAAGGTTTTATTTTGGGAGAGAATTAACTCAGGGAGAGAGAGATTAATGGTCTTTTAGCTAACTGCTTTGTTCTTTAGTTAACTTCCTAACTTAATTGAAATTGACTCAGGGAAAGAGAGATTAATGGTCTTTTAGCTAACTGTTTTGTTCTTTAGTTAACTTCCTAACTTAATTGAAATGAGTAACTCACCAACAGAGACATCAAAGTAACATTTCGCACCCTAACCATAAAATCCGTTAACATTATTAGTTTCCACAGAAAGACTGATTTTTAAACTTTTGTTTTTCTCAGCTTGAACAACATGATATCATTTGTCATCTCACTTTGTTTTGTCTACCGTTTGACCTATTGTCCTTTGCCTCAACTTTACGCCACTCATCCGTAGGAATAATTCCATTTTGCAGATTTGGGATGCAATGGCATGCAATAAGTGTGACTCTTGTCAAAAGTCACATGAGCTGACTTAATCACTATTCACATTAGACGCTAACATTTAGTCCAAGAGATCAGTGAGATACAGGAATTCAAAATATAGCTATGTAAAAACAACATTTTCTTAAAGAATGTAAAGGAAGTCTTACAATTTTGTTTTCCTAAAGATAGCACTAGTCCATAACTTACCACTTAAACTAAAAATAAAGATAAACCTTTATAATGTATGCAATGGAAACTTTTATAATGTACGTGATGGAAACCTTTATAATGTACGTGATGGAGAGTAGATAATACAGTGGCTGTGTTATCGGCAGCTCCAGTAATTCTTGCTTCTCCTTTTTTGTCCCTCAGTCCTCATTCACATGAGTGATTTTTCTGACAAAGGGTGAAGAAAAAACTGCTTTAAAGGTCGGTTGTACTTGGTGAACAGTAGTCTGAGATGTCGGAAATTTTTCTGTCTCTATATCTATCCTTGTGGCCATGTCACTAGTAAGGGTGCTGGAGGTAAACGTTTCGTGTGGGCTGACATTATCCGCCTGATAGTCAGGGACCCGAACGTTAGATTAATCACTAAGGAGGCTGTCCTATCAGCAGGTGCAAAGTACTGGGACTGCTGTATTGCCATTTGGTGAATGGATTCTGGACCATGCAGTAGTCTCCGATGGGGCCACTCGATGCCATACTAGTGGGTAATTGTTACGGCTTTACCTTTTCATGTGCTACAAAAAATAATATATTTCCTGTCTTTTTTGCTCTTACTTTCCCTCTTTATCCTGCTCTAACCAAGTATGCCGACCTGTTCCACAAATCCCAAAACCTCAACATGAAATATCTCCAGAAAAAAAACTCGAATAAACCTAGAACCCCATCTTCCAACGTAGACCCCTACTACCATGTCTCCTTCTCCAACATCAGGGGTCTGCGTTCCAACCTTCCAGAAGTTGAAACCCAATTATTGGAGACGAAACCAGACATATTCTTTCTAAGCGAAACTGGAATAGGGCCAACCATTTGCCTAGATGAGTTCATAATTAACGGATACTTTAACTTAACAGCTAAATCTGACCCCCAAGATCGCCATGGGCATGAAATATGCATTAAAGATGGCTTCCTGTGTGGCAGGGATATCTCTAGAGAAGATCCTAATTTACCCTATATGTGCTTCTGGGTTGCACTTGCTTACATCACTGCATTTATATTTGCCCTCTATCAGCCCCATAACAGCGGAGTTACTATCTTTAAGAGTATATCTGAGAAAATAGACCAAATCCTGTCTGCACATCCCTCGGCTAACATCCACATCTGTGGTGACTTCAACGTCCATAACGTGGAATGGCTCACCCACTCAAATAAGACGGACGATGAGGGGAGGTTTTGTCATGATTTTGCCATTGCTTATGACCTCACTCATTGTTTGCGAACCCACCTGTGTGCCCGATACTACCGGTCAATATGGAAGCCTCCTAGACCTTTTTCTCTCAACTTCCCCTGAGCTGTGTATGTTCATGTTCCATTCATTCTCCTCTAGGATCCTCCGACCACTCCATCGTATCAGTTAAGATAAAAATGAAATGTAATAAGTCCCCAGACGTACCCCTCCACCGTACTGTATACTGATACTCTATGGCTGA
The DNA here is from genome assembly GCF_053919585.1 of Euprymna scolopes. Classification (NCBI taxonomy): domain Eukaryota; kingdom Metazoa; phylum Mollusca; class Cephalopoda; order Sepiida; family Sepiolidae; genus Euprymna; species Euprymna scolopes. The sequence goes on from NC_136483.1 coordinate 166,035,638, forward strand.
CTGGGATAGCTTCCGTACATTCATATTTGAGCTACCTCTGCATTCCATGTTTAAAAAGGATGTGTCCTCTATAGTATCAGATCTGACCGAATGGTTAATTGTAGGCATAGACCGATTCATACCATCTAAAAAATTCCAACAAAAACCTAACAGCCAGCCATGGTTTTTTCCAGAATGTGCTGCTGCTATCGCACACAGAAATCACTTTTTCCATAGCTACCAACGTAATAGATGCACTGAGACTAAAGCTGCTTTCAGGAACGCTAGCAACCACTGTAAAAGAGTAATAAAAAATGCAAGAGAGCTATATGCCAAATCTGTTAAATCCAAAGTAGCTTATCAGCAGCTTGGTTCCCACCAGTTTTGGCAAATAACAAATAGGATCCTGAACAGAAGTGTGCGTTCTATCCCAACCATTATCAATGGACCAGAGGTCATCTCGTCAGCATCAGACAAGGCCAAACTATTTGCAAAGAACTTTGCAGCTAATTCCATCCTATGCAACGAAGGCCATCAACTCCCCATATTTCATCCTATAACACAGAACACACTAGGTAACATACAAATATCTGTGCATGAGGTCGCCAAGCTAATCAAGAACCTTGATTCCAGTAAAGCAACTGGTCCTGATGGCATTCCAATTATAGTGTTAAAAAAGCTTCAACCAGAATTTGTTCCCATACTTACGAAACTGTTTAAGCGTTGCCTCTAAGGAGAAGTGCTTTCTGACTCTCTGGAAAACCTCATCAGTTTGCCCTGTATTTAAGAATTCAGGTGATAAGTCCTCTCCCTCTCAGTACAGACCAATAAGTCTCCTGTGTGTTATGAGTAAGTTGCTGGAATCCATATTAAATAGAGAAATAGTCAACCACCTCAGCAGAAATAACCTTCTTAGTGACACACAATATGGTTTCCGTTTTGCAAGATCTACAGCAGATGTGCTAACGGTTATATCTCACAGGATTAGTGAATCTCTTGACAAAAGCTTCCTTTCTAGGGCAATTGCTCTTATCAAAGGCCTTCGACAAGGTATGGCCTAAGGGTCTACTTCACATGATTTCCAGCTACGGTATAACCGAAAATGTTTTCTCAATCATTAAATCATTTCTCTCCGATAGGCTCATAAGAGTAGTGGTCAATGGACAAAAATCAGAGGCCTGCAGTATTAATGCTGGAGTTCCTCAAGGGACAATCCTGGGCCCAACTCTCTTCCTGATCTACATCAATTATCTCCCTAAACACATACTTAAATCATTCGTTGACATCTATGCTGATGACACGACCATCTACAGCAACACATCAAAGGCTGTAAATGACAAAGTTCTCTCTGATTCTCTCTCCTCTGATCTTGAGCGCGTGGTTCAGTGGGGGAAGACGTGGCTGGTTACCTTTAATTCATCTAAAACCAAACTCCTATCTTTACATCATCAACGCTCTGATCCCCATCTGGCATCAATTGAAATGGATGGCTCTCGTCTAGGAGAAGCCCCATGTTTTGACAAGCTTCTGGGTTTGTCCTTTACTCCTGATCTGAAATGGAACACGTACATCAAGTCTGTTGCCAAGGTCGCTGGAAAGATGGTGGGATCCTTCTATCGCTCCAGAAGATATCTCACTACTGATGCAATTCTCTATCTATATAAAAGCCAAGTATGTCCAAGGATGGAAAACTGCTGTCATATCTGGGCAGGAGCTGCTAAAAACAGCCTATCCGGCCTTGACAGAGTACAAAATAGACTTCGTAGCTTAGTGGTGGATGCCCTTTTCTCTTCCCTGCAACCTCTCTCCCACAGAAGAGACGTTGCGAGCCTATCTTTGTTTTATCGTTATTTCCATGGCAGGTGCTCGTCTGAACTCCAATCTGTGGTCCCCCCTCGCCAATCTTTCATGAAAAACACCCTTCTAGCTGAATCCACTGTCAAACATTTTCCCCACTCTTTATCTATGCCTAAATCAAAACGTGGATTCTATGAACAAAGCTTCTTTCTTAGAACTACACGCCTGTGGAACTCTGTTCCGTCTGCCTGCTTCCCACCTGACTACAACCTGGATGTCTTCAAGTCCAACATAAACAAATTCCTAATGAACCACCCCCTTAAGTAAACACTTCATTAAATCTCCACATTAACGTACTGTACTTGCAATAACCCTTATCCCTGAGTGGCTTGATAAGTGGTGACCACCGTGTAAAAAAAAAAATACATGTAAATTGTAGTAGTTTTATTTTAGCAAAAAGATAATCAAAGTTTATGGCAAAATGACGATCAACGATTTTGTTTTAAAATTTATCACTGGTTAACTCCCCATTAGATTACTCTTCAGAAATAGCAACCTTGCACATAATCGTAAGATCTATGAATTCCATGGTGCTACTAGATCAAGCTGTCTGAAGATATTAGCTTTCTTGATTTAAAATGCACCAAACATGATGTTATCGTTTTTTTCCTTTCTCTTTGCCAAACCTAATCATATTCTGCAAAGCCAAAAACAAAAACAATAATTACCTCTACAAAACAACCAACCCAAATACCATGAATAAATATTTGAAGATATAAATAATGTGAAGATTAAAAACACTTTTCAAAATGATCAGATTCAGCATTAAATAAGCCTAAAATGGTTGATATGCAGTAAAACAAAACAAATAAACCAAATCTTCAAATTCCCATCAATCATTTAAAAATGATTTCATAAAAATAAAACTTATAATTTATATGATTTTTGTATAGTTTCTTTCTATCATGATAAAGACTTGTGTCTATTTTTGTTTTTTCTTCGGGGGGGGGGGTTATGGACGAACCCCCTAAAAATTTGTATGACAAAATTTTTACAAAGTTAAGTTATTGCCAAAGTTGTCTATTATTAATTTTGACATCTTTGCATTATTGTCCTTGTCAATCACTTTAAATTTCAATCAATATTTAAATGCTAATTTTGAGTGATATTTGTTAACCAAGTAATATTTCTAATTTAACCCTTCTTTTTTAATGCTTGTTTTTGCAGTTTTCAAAAGGGACTGGACACTCTATAAAGACATTTCTATCCCAGAACAAAAGGTAACATTTATATATATATATATATATATTTATATATATGCAGGGTTTGAACAAAATAATGGAAGCACCTTAAAAAATCAACAAAATATAATTTAATATGGTGTAGGTCTGCCTTTTGTGGTAATTCTCAATTCACCGAGGTATTGATTCATGCAAATTGTGAATTGTTTCCAATACATATATACATATACAAGGGTCATTCCAAAAGTAAGGTCTCCAATTTTTTTAACTCAAAAACTAAAATGTTCATAAGCCATGAAGACAGGAGTTATACCATTAAAACAAGCAACCTTCAAATTCAATGAGGCATCTCTGCTTCTGATGCACATCCATGACAGGTTTTTTTTTACTGCCACAGAGAGATGAAACTTTCAGGTCATGAATGCATAATTTTAGTTATCATAACATTGCAATTTGCAATCAACTTTGATCCATTTGGGCGGAATAAAAAAGAGGCATTACTTTTTTTTAAATGTCCCTCGTATCTATCTATCTATATATACAGGGTGACCAAAAAAAAAAACAGAGGACATTCAATTGTTTTTCTGAGCATTTTACAGTCAATGGAGAAAATAAGGCCAAAGACCCTAGTGTTTTGATGTGATGTTTTGAATATAATAAACTAGTTATGACCAAAGTTTCATTTCATTCGGACAAAACACTAAGAAGCAGGGCCTAATTAGAGTTGGGGCCCGTTTTTTGGGGGCACACTGTATATATATATATATATATATATATATATATATATATATATATATATAGTGATTTAAAGGTTATGAGGGTTTTTTGAAACATGAAACCGATGTTACTTTTTGTATTTAATATTTTATTTTTATATTTCAAGCGGTCCTCCACTCTTGGTCACAAAAAATATTGAAATGAAAATGAAAGATGTTGAATATATATATATATATATATATATATATATATATATATATATATATATATATATATATAATAATAATAATAATTATTATTATTATTTAATTAAAATTACTAGGCCTTTTAATAATACTTAAGGATAGGCATTTTCTGCGGAATTATAACTAAGGCAGTCAACTAGCATTTATGCAATGTTTACGATTTCTGCTCATTCGAACACTCTACATTGTCTTTGTATTTGTCTGAATTTGGCATTTAATAGTTCTTAATTCCCTTCATTCCCATGCCAATTGTTTGATGACTCTGAGATTGAGGCTCAGCAAATGAGCCAAAGGTGGCTTCGTGATTGGGCTCGATTCTCATGACCAGCAGGAATTGTTACCCTACACTGATAATTGCGTAAGCATGAAACACTAGTGTCTGTAGGTATAAACGAATAATTATTATTTTTAATTATTATCTATATATATAAAAGCGAAAATGTATGTTCGCTTTTTGTGTATGTCCAAGAAAGGCTTTTTTCAGAGAAGCGGTCGGTCGCCTAACAACTTCTTAAAACTTTTTATATCACATATAAATCGTAATATCTCAGAGTTAACAACAAAGCTCGCCTGTCTATTTAATTTGCTCGATTTCGGGAAGATAAATATTCAACATTTGTCGCTCGCCGCATGTGGGTTAGTATTCTTCCTATAACATTTTGGGAAAATAAAAATTAAAAAAAGTGTTCCGCACTAAATGAAATACTATCCCGCAGTCAAACTTGACCTCATTGACTCATTAAAACGGGCACCTGCCAAATCCAAGTAATTAAATAAATTCAAACGTGTTTCCGTTAGCATCTCGTGGTGGGGGGACAATGGTTAACGTCGCACGTTTTTTTTTTTCACACTTTAATTTCCAACTTTGCCTCAACGGTTCGGGTTCGATCCTCATACTTACTTTTTTTTTTACCCCCCCCCCCCCGAGTTTCCACACACACGTCCAAACACCCGGGCATTGCCAGGTACCCCTCGCTAGTTCAATTATGATTCTCTCTCTCTCTCTCTCTCTCTCTCTATATATATATATATATATATATATATATATATATGAATAGAATGAAAAAAAAAATATATATATATATATTTTTTTTTTTCATTCTATTCATTAAAGTTACTTTTCTTTTGTTCAAGAGTTAGATAATTTTTTGATAAACTTGTGTATTTCAACCCTCTACGGGCCTTCTCAAATAAGGAGAGCTAATCAGATTAGCATTTTGCTTAAAAAGCACTTTTTAAGTCATATGCTAACGTGACTAGCTCTTCTCATTTAAAAAGACCCATGAAGCGTTAATCAAAATTTATAATGAAATTAGGCTAAGTTTGTGTTGCTTTTTTTAATTTTATTTTAATTCTTCACATTGCGCTGTATATTTCAGCACTTATAACTTTTGTTTATTTTTTTTTTCCTCTTTTCTAGGGAATTCCAATTAATTGTTTGAAAATGCATTGTAGCGGGCGCCGTCTTCTTGTTCATTATCGTGACAGCATCTTGCGTACGGTTGATCTTCGTATGTAAGTATGTGTAAATTGAATGATATTTATTTTATTACTTTTTGAATTTAAGTTTTAGTTCTGCTCTTGTCCACTCATTATGTTGATATACAACAAGAAATGAATTGAAGGCATAAATTTTTGATTTATTGTTTGTTTTACAAGATGCACTCTGCTATTGTGGAGACCTACTTAACCCTTCAGCCTTTTATAACCAGTATTTTTTGTTAGATCCTGTGTAGGAGAGAGATACTAGTAATAGATACACCAGCACAGATGCGGCAACAATACTTTTGACAGCCATGTATCCTTTGCTTTCTCTTATTTTGTCCTTTAGTCCTCACATTCCAGGAGTGATGTTTCTGACAAAGAGGAAAGAATTGCTGTTTTCTAGGTCAGAATCTATTCCATCTAACACTTATCGTTGGCCAATTTTTGTTTTTGAAATAGTTATTTATTTTTTTTTTTAGCTCCTTACATAATGTGGCTTCGTGCATTGTCTGGAGTGATTAAAAAAAAAATACTCCATGCATGAATGAATGGTGGCTTTATAGAGATACAGCACGCTGTCATTTGTAATTAGTTTTCTAGCATAGCAGAGAGATTCCACCTTCTTTGCAGCAGCCTTTGCATTATCCTTATTAGTTATGGCAATTAGTGCTTGAGAAGGTTTCTCAAATTAAATTGAGATAAAGGAGAGCTACTTAAACCTTTAGCCCTTATGCCAGTACAGGATAATTGTAATGTAAGATGTTGCAGACATAACAGACTTTGAGCATTATATTATATCAGATAGCTTTTTTTTGTTATATATATACATATATATATATATTTAGTGGAGATGGTAATTAATAAAAACTGAAGAAAGTGCTCAATACTGTTGTAGAGCAAATATGCGTTTTATTTTTTATTACCGTATTTTCCTGTTAAGTTACATTATTGTTTCGGCTACATGCCCGTTTTTTTGGCTGTCTGTAGCGTCCTCAGACTTTTACAGAAATGTTCGCTATTTTGGGATGAAAGAGTGGAAGAGTGAATGAGGTCAGTGGGGGGGGGGTTTGCGAGGAGGGCGGAAGAGGAAGAGAGGAAGGGAACAAGGAGGGAAGGTGGGGGGGGGCGTTTGGTATGTCGATAATGTTTTAGTTTTGGGGTTTAAGGAACTTGTGGGGAAGGGTCTGGGAGGTTCATTTCTGGTGTGGCTGAGGGCATAGGGATACATGAGGGGAAGGGGAATATGTGGGGGTGGGAGGAAGGGGTTACTTTAAAATTCGAGTTTTAGTGTTAAAGTTTTTAGCGTCTCGTTTGTGAGGTGATTTCTTGGTAAGTATGTCTTGAGCTGTTGGGTGTTAGCTTATGTTTGGAGGCGGGGGAGGGGGCTATGATTCGGTTTATTTATTTTTGGTTTTTATTTTGTTGTTAATTGTTTGGAGAGAGTCAGCGAGCGGTCGCAGCCACGGCTACACACATGCGCACGTACACACATATATACTTAAAAGAAACAGTCACAGGTACACATACATGCCCGCCCTGGCATGCAAATATATGTGCATATGTGTGCCTGCATGCATAGGTACCCAGGTGCCTATGCATGCAGGCGCACATATGCACATATATACTCGAATTTTAAAGTAACCACCCTCCTCCCACCCCCACATATTCCCCTTCCCCTCATGTATCACTATGCCCTCAGCCACACCAGAAATGAACCTCCCAGACCCTTCCCCACAAGTTCCTTAAACCTCAAAACTTCTTCTTCTTTCTTGCTCGTCCGTAGAAGTTGACGATGACCAAGGTATCAATCAGTTCGGCGTCGGAGGTTGGTGGGTCCTGAGATGGCTGATGAGGCCAATCCGTGCTCGGCAGACTCTTCCGCACTCTGGACACGTGAAGGCGGTATCGGCAGGCTGTGAACCAGCAACTCTCTCCTTCCTCCTCTTGCGCTTCTGCTGGTCATGGGTCATGCATTGATCCTCTGCCCTGTCAGCTCCTAGGCTGATGGCGCAACGCTAGGCAGAACGTTCCGCAGCGCGACTCTCCTAAGATTGGGTGCTGATGTCAAAGTCTTTAAGGGAGGTTCTCAGGCAGTCTTTATATCGTTTCTTTTGGCCTCCTGCAGTCTGCTTTCCCTGGCTGAGTTCCCCATAGAAAAGTTGTTTGGGGATTCGGCTGTCGTGCATGCGATAGACATGGCCTGCCCACCGGAGCTGGGTTTTGCGGATTATGGTGGTGATGGTATGGAGCCCCGCGCGCTTCAAGACTTCTGTGTCAGGAATTCTGTCTTGCCAGCGGATGTTGAGAAGATTACGGAGGCATCTGAGGTGGAAGCCATTCAGCTGTTTTTCATGTCTTTTATATGGCGTCCAAGTTTCACAGGCGTAGAGTAGGGTTGTCAGGACGCCTGCTCGGTATACTTTCAGTTTGGTTGCGAGTGTAATGCCTCTCCTCTTCCACACATTGTCTCTAAGTCTTCCAAATGCACTGTTCGCTGTGGAGGTTCTATGATTAACCTCAATGTCAATGTTGGCGGTGCGGGAGAGGGTGCTGCCAAGGTAGGTGAATTGCTCCACAGCATGAATCTTCTGCCCTTTGACAGTGATGCCGGGTTCATGGTATGCATCTCCTGGGGCGGGTTGGTACATAACTTCTGTCTTCTTTGTACTGATGGTGAGACCAAAGTTGTCACAAGTGGTGGAGAATCCGTCCATTTGACGTTGTATCTCATTTGGGGCGTTAAGGGCGCAGTCATCGGCAAAGAGAAGGTCTCTGCTGATGGTTTCCCCCACTCTCGTGACTGCCTGCATTCGCCTAATGTTAAACAATTTCCCGTCACATCTGTACTTGATGTCAATGCCAGAGTGACTGTCTTTGAAAGCGTCTTGGAGCATAGCAGAGAAAACCATGCTGAAGAGCATCGGGGCTAAGATACAGCACTGCTTGACTCTGTTGGTCACAGGGAAGGGCTCTGAGGGGTTGCCGTCATCCAGGACACGGGCAGTCATGCCCACGTGGAACTGCCTGACAATGGCGATGAACCTGTCTGGACAACCAAATTTTTCCATGATCCGCCAGAGGCCATTTCGGCAAACAGTGTCGAAGGCCTTGGTCAGGTCGACGAACGTGGTGTAGAGGCCCTAGTGCTGCTCGACATACTTCTCCTGCAGTTGATCATATCAGTCGTCTCGCAGCCCGCTCGAAAGCCACACTGGCTCTCGGGAAGACGACCATCTTCAAGGTGCACCAGCAGGCGGTTGAGAAGGACGCGGGCCAGGATTTTCCCGGCGATGGAGAGAAGGGATATCCTGCGGTGGTTGTCACATGACTGACTATTTCCCTTGCGTTTGTAAATGTGAACAATAGTAGCATCACAAAAATCTCTAAAACATTATTGACATACCAAACGCCCCCCCACCTTCCCTCCTTGTCCCCTTCCTCTCTTCCTCTTCTGCCCTCCCCCCCCCTGACCTCATTCACTCTTCCACTCTTTCATCCCAAAATAGCGAACATTTCTGTAAAAGTCTGAGGACGCTACAGACGGCCAAAAAAACGGCCATGTAGGCGAAACAATAATGTAACTTAACAGAAAGATACGGTAATAAAAAATAAAACGTATATATATATATATATATATATATATATATATATATATATATATATATATATATATATATATTTGAGAGATGAACAGTATAGTTACATTCCACAATCCAAATATTTATTTTTGATGCAAAACAGCTTCTCTGGCATGTTAAAATTTAGTACATTTTCTACAGATCCGTCCTGTTATGCATAAACAAATGGTTATTATTATGTCAATACTGTCTCCCTTCATGCATATACACTTCGGAAAAATTAGAAATCCTTTGCTTAGATAGAAAAAAAATGTATATCAATATAATGTTGCAAGAAGAAAAAAAAGTTCATAGAAGACTCAACATCATGTGTTTGTTCCTGCATAACAAAACAGATGTGTAAAAAATGTACTGAAATTTTAACATGCTGGAAGAGCTCTTTTGCATGAAAAATAAATATTTGGATCTCAGAATGTAACTATACTAATATCTATATATATAAAAGCGAAAATGTGTGTATGTATGTATGTTCGCTTTTTGTGTATGTCCGCAAAAGGATCTTTTTCAGCAACTTCTCGAGGTTGTCGCTCATTTTCAAAACTTTTTATATCACGTCAAAATCATAATATCTACAAGTTATGAACGGGGGTCGCCCGTCTATTTAATTTGCCCGACTTTGAAACGTTAAACATTCGACATTTTGGGATCGACGCATATTGCTTTCGTTTTTTGGTATAAAAAAAGTGAAACTCGATTCGAATCTCTGGCCCATGGCCAGTGGTCTCTAGAAGCGATGTAACGTTTGGTCAATGTTGGCTTACCGTTGTCATATCAGACGATTGCTTTCATTTCATAAACGGGGTGCTGGTTTCCCCCCAGATTAGGTAAAAACAAACAAACCGGGTTATTGATCTCATTAAAAACTGTCCCGCAGAAAATGTTAACTGCTGAATAGCTATTGCTTACGTTGTCGTCGTCATCGTCGTAACACTCACACAAAATGTTAACTCTACGACTTCCACTTGACGTCATTAAGTGCGGGCACCTGTCAATTCTCTTCTTACTTAAATAAATTCAAACATCTTTCAGTAACTCATTCTGGCTGGCCGAGCGGTTAACATGTAATGTTTTTTTTCACATTTTATTTTCCAACTTCGCCTCAGGGCTTTGAGTTTGATCCTACCAAAACTTTTTTTTACCCCCCCCCCCCAGCCGGGTTTCTTTTTGATTTAAGAGCACACACACCTTGTAACACCCAGGCAACGCCGGGTACCCTCGCTAGTCTATAATATAAATCTCACCTGTCTGTTTAAATGCATGTATGTATGCATGTATATTTGTATGTTTGCCTAAAGCTTTCTAAAGAGCCGACAAATTTTCACAAGATTGGTATCGTTTTGAAGCTCAACCCTCCAGATGACAAATATCAAAAAATTGGCTAAAAACATTAATTCCTTCACCCTCAACTGGGCACTTTTCAATAGGGAGGAGCCAATATTTTCAAAAGTCATTCCCTCTTTTCGATTGACTAGCCGTAATTTAAACCTTCACCACTTCCGGTTTGGCGATGGACGCAACAACAAAGATGTCATGTTTTTGTTTTTTTCACATTCTTTTCCTCCTTCACGGTACAGGTTCGAGCCTGCCCGCCTGCTTACTATCACTTTTTTTTTTTTTGCTAAACACAGACCTCCAAACACCTGGGCAATGCCAGGCACCCAGGCTAGTTCTTTTATATATGCTCTGTTGTTATTTTTAATATACATCGAGCTTCTAAATAAAAAGGATTGGTATACACAAAGAATGAAATAATATGATTGAAAAAACATATTTTACCAAAGTCTATAAGTTTACAAACTGAATAATTCTGTGAACTTAAAGCAAGTATAAAAATCAATACTTATATATTTTTTTTTTTTTACATGGAGGTCACCACTTATCAAGACCCGAAGGCCACTCAGGGATAAGGGTTATTGCGTGTACAGTAATCAATGATATAGTATTGTAGTAATCATTAATATTGGAGATTTGATAGAGTGTCTTACTTAAGGGGGCGGTTTGTCAGGAGTTTGTTTATGTTGGACTTGAAGACATCCAAGTTGTAGTCAGATGGGAAACAGGCAAGCGGCAGAGAGTTCTACAGGCGTGCAGTTCTAAGAAAGAAGCTTTACTCATGGAATCTAGTTTGGATTTAGGCACAGATAAAGAGTGGGGAAAATTATTGACAGTAGTTTCAGCCAGACAGGTGTTTTTTGTGAAAGATTGGCGAGGGGGGACGAGAGATTGGAGCTCAGACGAGCACCTGCCATGGAAATAACGATAAAACAAAGACAGGCTCGCGACATCTCTTCTGTGGGAGAGAGGTTGCAGAGAAGAGAAAAGGGTACCCCCCACTAAACCACAAAGTCTATTTTGTACTCTGTCAAGATAAGATAGGCTGTTTTTATTATATATTATTATTTATAGGACAATTCTAACCAGATGAAAAAGCTCAATATTTGAGATAGAGCATTGATATAAGAAATTGAATTTAAACTCTGTAAATTAGAATTGACAACAAACTTCTTATTTGACAAGGAATGCAAGATAAAACTTTAAAATATTTTCCCTAATGATGCTGAAATGTAGAGGTTAAAAAGTACATTTCTGCATTATTATCAACTTTCATCATTTGTAGTTTTCAATTTATGTGCTGACCTGCAAAATTTATAGCCTGCTTATGAATATCATTTTTGCTAACTACTTTCCTATAAGTATTAGAGCCATTCTCTGAAACTCCATGGAATAAGAAAAATTTTAAAGTTTTGACTTGTATTCCTTGTCGAATAATAAGTTTGTTGTCAATTCTAATTTACAGAATTTAAATTCAATTTCTTATATGAAAAAATATTTTTGTGTAGTAGTGTGATCTCTAGTTTGTTGTGCCTTAAAGAAAATGCTAAGATCCAATGAAATTGTAATAAAAATATTTGAGTACAAGCAGATAAAAAACATGAAAGTTAGATGACAGAATAAAACATTATTTAATGAACATAAGATATTTATATATATATATATACATATATATATATGCAAAATTTCAATATAATCCTTCTTTTGAAATATTCAGTTAGAAAAAGTAATCTTTTGATGCCTGTAGTTTATGAATGTGTATATGCGTTCGATAGCGTAGGTATTTGTGTGAGTGTCTGTTGCTTTGTGTTTGAGTGTATGAATGTGTGTGTGTGTGTGTGAGTTGTAAAATGGATTAGGTGTCTCCTAACTAATTTGGGACAGTATAGGCATTTGTGAATGTGTCGCTTTATGTTTCCCCCTTCTTTTTAAAAGATTTCATCAGTTTGTTCAAGCTAGGGATGAATCATCCTACCAAATATCAAACATTCATCTGCTAACTCAGATATTCCAAACGAGAGATCATTTTAAGCACAATTGTTCGACTCTCTCTCTTGCACTTGGTTCATGGAGTATATTTGCCAGGTAGGTTTTAAAATTCTTTTTAGTGAAGCCGGTTGTTCCTATCATTACTAGAATGATAGAGATCTTCCTTAGATTCCAGTTTCTTTTCATATTATACATAAGACCTTCATAGCTTGTTATATTTTCCTTCTCAGCTCTGTTAAACACAACACTAACTTCTACTAAGGTTGCTTCTTTCTCCTTGTTTCATATCACTGTCAGGTTTTATGACTCCGTTTTCTAGGTATGCAACTGTGAGGATTGCATAGTTATAGTGGATGGTGCATAACTTATTTCCAACTGTTCTTTCTGATATAAGTTCATAGAACTTGCTGCTGCATTCAATATTTAACTTTTTGCAGATCAAGCATATGTCAAGTGGAAAATGAATAGTAATCTCACAATTTTTCTCCTGTTAACCTGGTGCTGATTTTTTTCCAACCGCTTTTCTTGATGAAAATCTAAGCTTGAATTACATTTTATCAGCTCCCAGCATATGGTTTAATTTTAGCATGAAAACAGATTTTAATCGCAGAGGTGTGGCGGATATAGTTCAAAGCATGACAGCAGTTTTTGTTTTTCAACTAAATGTGACGTTGGGAGCCAATTTTTGCAAGAAAAATCTATTTTCTTTATAGATTTTTTTTGGGACGTAGCTTGTGTGCCTTTGTCCAAGCCATTGATCAGTTAATATTATAGTATTGTCAGTCCTATACGTGTACCAAGTGAGGGTGAAAAAATACCTGAATACCTCACCCAGTTATATGAACCTGTAGATCTTTTGTTTTTACCTGTAGATCTTTTTTTTTTACATCGTCCTTCTAGGAGATGGAATCTTTTTGATAAAAACTTTCAATCTACATCATATTTCAGTCAACTGGCGTCAGCCTCTCACTGAATCCATACTTTGTAGAAAGAGAGCATGCTGTGTTTGTCATGCAGTGCACACAACACGGCCATCTACATGCACACCCAAACTAATGAAGAATAGAAAATGCACTACGGATGTAGTTTTAACTGTAACTCTTGCTTTCTCTACTTTGTCCTCACTTTCCATGAGCAATGTTTCTCACAAAGATGAAAGAAAATGCTATTCCTGTGGGCCAGCTGTTGATCAGTGTGAACAGTTTGTTGAGTTGTTTTGAATGATTTAAAAATATATCTATATTTTGTTTTTATTGCTGTGTCATTGCCCTGCTTATCTGTTTATAGATTTTCATTGGCAATAATTTTACTAGAAACAAACACTTCATTTAACATTACCCCCCACCACTACCATCACTATACCTCTCTCTTCTTCCCCGTCTTCCTTCTCCATCCTCCATTTTCTTTGTCAATTAATTGCATCATTTCATTCCTCTCATCTTTTCCAAATTCCTCCCACCATTTAAAGTATTCATATATAGCTATAGTCTGCTTTGTCATAAACAAGCAAGCAAGCTAACAAATAACTTTTTACTAGTATATAGATGTTGATACACAGGCTACTGGATAAATCTCCTAGTATATCTATATCTATATCTATATATATATATATATATATATATAGTAATTTATAAAATATATATGGCGCTTAAGCTACACTGAATATTCTGCGTTTCATCCACTATAGAATTCGTCATAGAAAAATTTGCTATCCTGTACTTTAAAGAACCCCAAAATCTATTAAACTGTAGACGAGAAATAGCAAACAACTGTGTTCACAAAATATAACTTACTCTAGGATAGCGATACAAAATAGCTTTAAAACTAACAAAAACAATAGAAAATAAACAAATAAATAAATTAAATAAACATGAATATACATAAACGATTACACATATATGTATATATATATATATAATATATATAAAAAAAAAGAAAGGAGGAAAATCGTCTGCCTTAAACCACTAACCTAGTTCTAAAACAGATCCTTTGTTCGATAAAATGCATGCCCATTGGCTGATAGGAAGGGGCGCGGTGGATACGAGAAAGCTGATTGGCAAACTAAAATCCTCAACATATACAAAAACGAGAAACAACCACAGAATTCACGCATAAGCCTGACGAATCCTATAGTGGATGAAACGCAGAATATTCAGTGTAGCTTAATCGCCATATATATTTTATAAATTACTAACTAGCTCTACCTACATATTGAGCACTTTTGAAGTAAATACTTAAAGTTTACGCATAAATCTATACTTTCGTATATTAATTTTATGTGAGTAAATGAAGTAGTTAAATATATATATATATATATATATATATATATAAGTGAACGTGTGTGTGTGTGTGTGTCTGTGTACATTTTCCAACGCAATAACTCTGTTAATTTTTAGTCTACAGACTCGAAGTTTGATATACAGGGTACTGAGATTTGGGAAAATCTTTGTAATCCGTTTTTGGCCAGAAATTTAGCTGTTAAAGGGTCAAAGTTCAATGATTTGACCTTTGAGAACTCTACCAAACTCCTCCGCTAATTTTGGGTCTAAACACTTGAAATTTTAGATATAGGTTCCTTGGGCATGGATCTAACTTAATAACTTGATTTGAGCCCAAAACAATAAATATTAAGGGGTCATAATAGGGGTCAAAGTTAAAAAAATTGACCGCTTTTTTTTATTATTTTGCTCAGCACTGGGCCTTGATAAGTGGTTACGCCTATGTAAATAAAAAACTCCAAACACCCAGACAACGCTGGTCTGAAATGCTAGTATATATATATGTATAAAACTGAGGTTTCTTTTCACAGTTACATTGATATTAAAAGCCTATCATTTCTATTTGAAAATTATTAAAACAAACTTCTTAATATACTCAGTCATGGATATGCGAGCTACTAAATAAAGGTTAACTAATTTGCATATACTTTGAAAAACGAATTTTAATTAACTAATTATTCAGTTTTTATTGTTTATTATTTCATGATTGCTTTCATTTAGTTGTTACAATCAGTTCTATTTATGCATATTTGCTACATTGTTCATTATTGTGTAGTGTTCAGGATGAAAAAGTTCTAACACACACAAATGTATATACATATATAATAGAACAACAGGAGTATGAAATGAAGTCACAAAACTATATATTGGTGGATATACATTGGTTCATTTATTGAGTAATGCAATACAAGCAATTATTTGGGAGATAGAAGGGACTCTTTATGCCAAATTATTTCGACTTGGAATATAGCAAAATTGTTATATATATATAGATATAGAGAGAGAGAGAGACAAAGAAATAAAAAAGAAAACAAATCAAGCTCTATGTCCATCAATGTTTTGTTTTTATGATAAGATTTCTTCCAATAAAGATGAAACATTGATGAACACATAACTTGGTTTGTTCCCTTTTTTATCTCTCTACCTCATCGGAATACTATTTCTATTATTCTCATCATATATATATATATATATATATATATATATATATATATATATATATATATATATATATGATTAGTTTTTTTTTTGGAAAAAGAATTCCAGCAGAGTGCTCAATTAAAAAGAAAATCCAAATTTTAAGAGTGTATTTATATTTTGTGTACAGAAAGTTGTTAGTTGAGACAGATTATCGGGCTTGAAACCGACGGTACCAATAATCTGTCTCAACTAACAACTTTCTGTACACAATATATATATATATATATATATATATATATATATATATAATGATTGCTGTAGTTTTCTAGATGTGAATCTAATGAAACTCCGGCATTGATACACAGTGCTCAATAACAAGCAGAGGTTAATTATAGTATATTTTTATTTATACAAAAATTAATGGCTACATATGTGCATACATGTTTCTGTTGCAATTTCTTTAGAAATAGAACGTCATTAGGCAATAATGTTTGTGTAAATAAAAAATATAATAGAAATAATAATTTTTATTATTATTTCTATTATATTTAGTCATCTAGTGTTCAACAGCAAAGGCCGGAACATCACTTTACACCTTGTTTGATTGCTTATTATAAATTATAAACGTCATTAAAAACAAAGAGAAGAAATGTATAAATAATTAGTTAAAACTTCTGTAATGAAGATGCTTACAATTTTTATAACTTCAGAAATCAAATAATGCAAAAATATATTGGTGCCCTGAATTTCCGCAAGCACATCCATAGTACGTTCAGTCCGTGTGGGACTCTAATTTTTGCTGGAAGTGAAGACAACCGAGCATACGTCTGGCACACCGATACAGGTAAGTGTAATTATGTTACTCTGTAATATTGTAATTATGTTGTATTGCAATATTGTAATGATGTTGTATTGCAATATTGTAACGATGTTGTATTGCAATATTGTAATGATGTTGTGTTGCAATATTGTAATGATGTTGTATTGTAATATTGTAATGATGTTGTATTGTAATATTGTAATTATGTTGTATTGCAATATTGTAATTATGTTGTATTATACTATTGTAATTATGTTGTATTGCAATATTGTAATTATGTTGTATTGCAATATTGTAATGATGTTGTATTGTAATATTGTAATGATGTTGTATTGTAATATTGTAATTATGTTGTATTGCAATATTGTAATGATGTTGTATTGCAATATTGTAATGATGTATTATACTATTGTAATTATGTTGCATTGTAATATTGTAATGATGTTGTATTGTAATATTGTAATGATGTTGTATTGCAATATTGTAATGATGTTGTATTGCAATATTGTAATGATGTTGTATTGTAATATTGTAATGATGTTGTATTGTAATATTGTAATGATGTTGTATTGCAATATTGTGATTATGTTGTATTGCAATATTGTAATGATGTTGTATTATGATATTGTAATTATGTTGTATTGTAATATTGTAATTATGTTGTATTGCAATATTGTAATGATGTTGTATTGCAATATTGTAATGATGTTGTATTGTAATATTGTAATTATGTTGTATTGCAATATTGTAATGATGTTGTATTGCAATATTGTAATGATGTATTATACTATTGTAATTATGTTGCATTGTAATATTTTAATGATGTTGTATTGTAATATTGTAATGATGTTGTATTGCAATATTGTAATGATGTTGTATTGCAATATTGTAATGATGTTGTATTGTAATATTGTAATGATGTTGTATTGTAATATTGTAATGATGTTGTATTGTAATATTGTAATTATGTTGTATTGCAATATTGTAATGATGTTGTATTGCAATATTGTGATCATGTTGTATTGCAATATTGTAATGATGTTGTATTATACTATTGTAATTATGTTGTATTGCAATATTGGTATTATGTTGTATTGCAATATTGTAATTATGTTGTATTGAGATATTGTAATTATGTTGTATTGAAATATTGTAATTATATTTTATTGTGATATTTTAATTATGTTGTTTGTGATATTTTAATTATGTTGCATTGTAATATTGTAATTATGTTATATTGCAATATTGTAATGATGTTGTATTGCAATATTGTAATGATGTTGTATTGCAATATTGTAATTATGTTGTATTGTGATATTGTAATTATGTTGTATTGAAATATTGTAATTATGTTGTATTATATTATTGTAATTATGTTGTATTGTAATATTGTAATTATGTTGTATTGTAATATTGTAATTATGTTGTATTGCAATATTGTAATGATGTTGTATTGTAATATTGTAATGATGTTGTATTGTAATATTGTAATGATGTTGTATTATGATATTGTAATTATGTTGTATTGTAATATTGTAATTATGTTGTATTATACTATTGTAATTATGTTGTATTGCAATATTGTAATTATGTTGTATTGCAATATTGTAATTATGTTGTATTATACTATTGTAATTATGTTGTATTGAAATATTGTAAATATGTTGTAGTGAAATATTGTAATTATGTTGTATTTTGATATTTTAATTATGTTGCATTGTAATATTGTAATTATATTGTATTGCAATATTGTAATAATGTTGTATTGCAGTATTGTAATTATGTTGTATTGTGATATTGTAATTATGTTGTATTGAAATATTGTAATTATGTTGTATTGCAGTATTGTAATTATGTTGTATTGCAGTATTGTAATTATGTTGTATTGTAATATTGTAATTATGTTGTATTGTAATATTGTAATTATGTTGTATTGTAATATTGTAATTATGTTGTATTGTAGCATTGTAATTATGTTGTATTATACTATTGTAATTATGTTGTATTGCAATATTGTAATTATGTTGTATTGTAATATTGTAATTATGTTGTATTGCAATATTGTAATTATCTTGTATTGTAATTATGGTGTATTGCAATATTGTAATTATGGTGTATTGTAATATTGTAATGATGTTGTATTGCAATATTATAATTAAGTTTTATTATACTATTGTAATGATGTTGTATTGCACTATTGTAATTGTGTTATATTGTGATATTGTAATTATGTTATATTGTAATACTGTAATTATGTTGTATTGCAATATTGTAATTATGTTGTATTGCAATATTGTAATGATGTTGTATTTTAATATCGTAATGATGTTGTATTCCAATATTGTAATTATTTTGTATTACAATATTGTAATTATGTTGTATTGTGATATTGTAATTATGTTGTATTGAAATATTGTAATTATGTTGTATTATATTATTGTAATTATGTTGTATTGTAATATTGTAATTATGTTGTATTGTAATATTGTAATTATGTTGTATTGCAATATTGTAATGATGTTGTATTGTAATATTGTAATGATGTTGTATTGTAATATTGTAATGATTTTGTATTATGATATTGTAATTATGTTGTATTGTAATATTGTAATTATGTTGTATTATACTATTGTAATTATGTTGTATTGCAATATTGTAATTATGTTGTATTGCAATATTGTAATTATGTTGTATTATACTATTGTAATTATGTTGTATTTAAATATTGTAAATATGTTGTAGTGAAATATTGTAATTATGTTGTATTTTGATATTTTAATTATGTTGCATTGTAATATTGTAATTATATTGTATTGCAATATTGTAATAATGTTGTATTGCAGTATTGTAATTATGTTGTATTGTGATATTGTAATTATGTTGTATTGAAATATTGTAATTATGTTGTATTGCAGTATTGTAATTATGTTGTATTGCAGTATTGTAATTATGTTGTATTGTAATATTGTAATTATGTTGTATTGTAATATTGTAATTATGTTGTATTGTAATATTGTAATTATGTTGTATTGTAGCATTGTAATTATGTTGTATTATACTATTGTAATTATGTTGTATTGCAATATTGTAATTATGTTGTATTGTAATATTGTAATTATGTTGTATTGCAATATTGTAATTATCTTGTATTGTAATTATGGTGTATTGCAATATTGTAATTATGGTGTATTGTAATATTGTAATGATGTTGTATTGCAATATTATAATTAAGTTTTATTATACTATTGTAATGATGTTGTATTGCACTATTGTAATTATGTTATATTGTGATATTGTAATTATGTTATATTGTAATACTGTAATTATGTTGTATTGCAATATTGTAATTATGTTGTATTGCAATATTGTAATGATGTTGTATTTTAATATCGTAATGATGTTGTATTCCAATATTGTAATTATTTTGTATTGCAATATTGTAATTATGTTGTATTGTAATATTATAAATATGTTGTATTGTAATATTGTAAATATGTTGTATTGTAATTATGTTATATTGTAATACTGTAATCATGTTGTATTGCAATATTGTAATTATGTTGTATTGCAATATCGTAATGATGTTGTATTGCAATATCGTAATGATGTTGTATTCCAATATTGTAATTATGTTGTATTGTGATATTGTAATTATGTTGTATTGTAATATTGTAATTATGTTGTATTGTGATATTGTAATTATGTTGTATTGTGATATTTTAATTATGTTGTATTGTAATATTGTAAATATGGTGTATTGTAATATTGTAATTATGTTGTATTGTAATATTTTAAATATGTTGTATTGTCAGATGTATATATAATGAGTGCATATATATGCGTTCATGCATGTCTAGTCTATATAAATATACATGTGTATGAAACCGATGCTCGTATGATCTAGTCCTTATAAATGTTCGGTGTGTGTGTTTACATATATTCAAACATGGCAAATATTCATGTAACATGGACAAGGTAACAGTCATTAGTTTGGAACAGGTTCAACAAACATAACACATAAACACACAATGGGCGTTAGATAACGGACTACTAATCTTAGGTAGTAGCTCGTTTTGTCTCTGCAAGAAAATATTTCACTGTGAAGCAGGAACAACAGGACTTCTTTCTATTTTTCCTCATTTATTCTCATTTTCACTATTAGGTGTTTCCTTGGGGATTTACAGTGCTTTTTTCCCTTTAATCCTTACATCTCTTAACTCAGTTGAATGCTTCCACGACTGACACAATCATCCTCCTCTCGTGGACGACTCCCTCGTTCTGTGGCTCTTACTTGTATCTCTAGTCTGTATATCAAAACCTACTCTTTCTTTGTTACCAGGTCAGTTCCATTGTTTATTGTTTATAAAAGTGAATTCCTAAATCTATTTTATTATGTAAATATCTCTGTAATATTTTATTCATAAACATTCCTAAATCTAAGTCAAAATTCCTTCGTTAGATTTTAACATAAATATTTTACTTAAACCTTCCTTTCTTTCAAAATATTCTCTCTGCATATCTTTTTGTACATAACAGTTAACAAATTAATAGTAATAATCGTTTAGACCTTTAGTGTTGCCTGCCACAACATAACACAGATATTTGACAGGGTATGGCATGAGGGTCTCCTCAGTAAAATCAGATCATACGGTATCACTGGTACAATACTTAACATAATTAAATCCTTCTTAGATAAGAGAAAAATCCAGGTAGTCCTCGACGGTCGCACATCTAAACAATATGATATAAATGCGGGAGTGCCCCAGGGTTCTATCCTTGGACCTCTATTGTTCCTGATATTCATAAATGACCTCCCCGACAACATTGCCTCTGAGATGGGTATATATGCTGATGACACTACACTCTATGGCAGACACGACAGGAAGACGAATGAACACATTTCTAAAGAAATGGCAAAAAACACTAGAGGAAGACCTCCAATCTGTAGTGGAATGGGGACAAAAGTGGTTGGTCGCGTTCAATGCTGCCAAGACTAAACTAGTTTCATTCAATAATTACAAGAAACCCTCTCTACCACCCATAGCAATGGCCAACGACTCTTTATCTGAGAGTCCATCTTTCAAACTCCTTGGCCTAACGTTCACAGGAAACATGAGTTGGAACAATTACATTGAAGGCATTGCCAGGGCCGCTGCAAGAAAGGTAGGCTCTCTCTACCGTGCTAGAAAACTACTAACACCCGAAAGTATCCTGTACCTCTATAAGGCCACCATTCGCCCATGTATGGAGTATTGCTGCCACATCTGGGCTGGTGCATCTGCTACTAGTCTCTCGCTCCTTGACAAGGTTCAAAAGAGAGTCGCAAACCTGATAGGCCCTGAACTGGCATCTAAGCTTCAGCCTCTGTCCCATCGACGAAATGTTGCATCCCTCTGCCTTTTCTACAAGTATTTTAGTGGTGAATGCTCTGACGAACTGCAATCACTTGTGCCCCCACGACGCGAGCACCCTCGACAAACCCGACAGGCTACTAGATCCCACCCCCACACTGTAGAGGTTCCTAGATGTAAAAGATCTTTTTACTCCAATAGTTTCTTCCCCAGAACCGCAAGACTCTGGAATTCCATTCCAGGTCCCTGCTTCCCCAACAGTACTGACGTGCAGAAGTTCAAGTGTAACGTGAACCGACACCTTGCTGCCCAAATCCCTACATAGTACCCCAGTAGTTGTTGCCCCTGATAGTAGCCCCCTACACCAAAGTGGCAATTTGCCTTGTTTGGGGTGAAAATGTAATAAAAAAAAAAAAAAAAAAAAAAACTACGTTGTGATCATGCCAAAAGGCTCAACATAACAATAATTGTAACCTTGTTTATTACCTCATTAAGGAAAAAAGAAAAATGTTCATTGAACTAGATTTAAAAAGGTAATTGGAACGAATACATTGAGTACATTACAAAGATTGCTGCAAAGGTGAGCTTCCTTTAATGTGCTAGAAAATTACCCACACCGGAGTATCCTATATTTTTACAAAGCCATACTTCAACCATGCATAGAGTATTGTTGCTACATTTGAGCTGGTGCATCTACCACTAGTCTCTCACTCTTATACAGTGTCCAAAAAAGAGTCTCAAATCTAATAGGTCCTGGTCACCGCACCAAATTGAGGCTGTCTCAAGAGACATGACATAACTTTGGTTTATAAAATTAGTTTATTTTGACATGTTGGTGTGTGGCTGGGTGCTAAAGAGAAAGGGTTGTTGATATCACTGGATTGTTAGGAATGCAAAAACACAACTTTGATGCATTCGTCCAAGTTCTCTTCTTTTATTAGCTTGTAATGACCTTTTGTTTAGTAGTTTTTAAATTTGGAAAATACAATTTTCTTTATTTTATTGCCTTGTTTGTGCATGTTCGCCAGACAATCTTTCATTCAGTGACTATTGTATCATCAGAGTTTACTAACCAGGATGATTCTTTCATTGTTTGTTTTGCATGCCTGACCCATTATCCAACATTACCACTAGTCACTTACTCTTAGACAAGATCCAAAAAAGAGACTCAAATCTAATAGGTTCTGCACTATTAACCAAGCTCCAACCATTGTCCAATCGCCGCAATGTTGCACTTTAATGGAATATGGTCTGATGACCTCATAGCACTTATGCCCTCATTGATGTACATACCCGTGACTAACCTGACAAGCAGCAAAATCCCACCTCTTCACTGGCGAGATCTTTAGATGCCAGAAAGCCTTCTACTCTAACAGTTTCTTTTGGACTGCTAGACTTTGTAATTCCGTACCTGTTTCTGTTGTTGTACTAACTTGCAGAAGTTTAAATGTAATGTGAACAGACGTCTTGTTGCTCAACTCCCCACAGTCCTCTATTAGTCACAATCCCAAATAGTAGTCCCTTACATCCAAGTGGCAATAATCCTTGTTAGGAGTGAAAAAGTAATAATTAAAAAAAGAGAAAGCAAAGTAACATTTTCTTTTATATTTTGTATTTTGCTCACCTGTGGGACATGTTACGGCAGGAATGTTGCCCTATTACAGCAAGGTCATTTTCAAGTCTAATATCAACAATATCTGTGAACTAAATATATAAAATAGTAGCGTTTGTGTGTGTGTATGTACAACCTTTCTACAGCCCGCACCACTTGACCAGTCATGACCAAACCTGGCATGATGATGGTCTTCCACCTAGGATAGTGCACATCATTTTCCAAGGTAAAGGTCAAGGTCATAGCCTATGTATATATACTCTCCTACAGCCCACACCACTGAACCGATCATGACCAAACTTGACACTTGACCTACGGATGGTGTACACCATTTTTCAAGCTTAACATTACATTTAGTGCAGCTCGTACAACATCCATTTATTGCAAGGGTGCCCACAAAATGGGTACTTGAGTGTACAGCAAAATCTTGTGCAAAATGTGGGTATCTTTGCTAGTGTTCCATCATCCAGCTGGAAATTTCACTAACCTTTATTGTTGAATGGCTTTTGGCCTTGGAATCATTATTATAAGAAAATGTATTGAAATTCTTGTATGAATCAATTAGTCAATTTATTATTATTTATTTATTATTTTGGCTTTATTTTATACCAGCTGAAATCTTACAATATAAAACCTTTATTTTATTTGATAGCGAGAAAATTGATAGCAAGAAAAACTTATTTTAAGTGAAAGGAAGAAAATTAGAACAATATCACATAAAAAATGTTTTCATAATTTTTTAGAGGGATGAATTACAACATCTTTAGTTGTGATAATTATGATTTTTAAAATAAGGTGTCTTGCATTAAAACTCCTCTTCTTTCCAAAGATTGCAAGCTTCAGTAGAGGTGTGGTTGGGATTACGCAACCTTTACCTCACAGTTATATATGCGGCTACCTTTACAGAGAGTATCCATTGTTTTTTGAGACTGAACAGAGGTATTGAGCACCACAAAAACGTCTACGGTTCATAAGTATCTTTTGTTTTTGCAAAAATCATTTTTTTATTCTTGTTAGCTTCTTACATCAAGTGGTTTCTTGAGTGATTTTTGTTTAAAAAAAAATGTTTGAATTTGTTTTAATTTACCAATTCCAGGTGACAAATTGGAAATCTATGCGAGGCTTGGCTATCAACACCCAGTCACTGGGGTTGACTATCATCTAAGAGACCACATCATTGCTTTTAGCAGCTATGGCAATAATCAACCGGTTTATGTCTACAAATATGACCCTTCAGTTTGTGAGTGGAATCATTTTATTCTTATTTATTTTTACATTGTTTTTTTTTTGTAGTTACTATTGTCTTCGACTAAGTTCATATTTATATTTCATAAACATTTTAGCTTATGTATCTTCCTGCCCTTTTTTATTTAGATATATAAAGTGGGATATTGGATATTCTTATCTTCATCAGCTGAACCGACCACATGTTTGTTATTGTTTCTCTCTTTTCTCTTTCTTTTTTGATTATTTATCTTTTTTTATCCTCTCTCTTTCTCTCTCCCCTTTCTCTTTCTCATCTCCTTTCTCCTTCTTTTCACCTTTTCTCTCTCCTGTTCCTTCCCTTTTCTCTTTCCTTCTCTTTCCCCTTTTCTCTCTCCTACTCTTCCCTTTCTCTTGCTCTTCCCCTTTCTCTCTCCTATTTTCTCCTTTTGTCTCACCTTGTCATCCTCTTTTCTTTCCTTCTCTTCCTCTTTTCTCTCTCCTGCTCTTCCCCTCGCGCTCTATTTCTCTTCTCATTTCCTCTCTCTTTCTCTTCATCTTTCTTTCCCTTTCACATCCCCTTTTCTCTCTCATTCTCTTCTTATCCTCTTTCCTTCTTTTTTCTTTTCTCTGTTCCTCTTCTTCATCCTCTTACTGTTTCTCTCTCTTTCTATCCTCCTTCCTTCCTTTATCAGTCAATTTCTCTCTTTCTCTTTCTCTATTAGATTAGATAACTAAATCAAATGATCATATCATCAACACTATATATGCCACTCTCTGCTATATCTATAAATATAAAAGCGAAAATGTTTGTATGTGTGTTCGCTTTTTCTGTATGTCTACAAAAGACTTTTTTCAGAGAAGCGGTCGGTCCCCTAACAACTTTTTAAAACCTTTTATATCACCTGCTAATTTAAGTAATTAAATAAATTCAAACGTGTTTCCGTTAGCATCTCGTGGTGGCCCAATGGTTAATGTCGCACTCTTTTTTTTTCACACTTTAATTTCCAACTTTGCCTCAAGGGTTCGGGTTCGATCTTCATACTTACCTACCAAAACATTATTTTAATCCCCCCCCCCGGAGTTTTGATTTACCCAAAACCACACACACCTCCAAACACCTGGGCAACGCCGGGTACTCCTCGCTAGTCATATCATAAAGCAGTTCTTGTCTGCAACACTCTTGACTCTGTAGTGCATCACAAAAAGTACATTTAGGTTGAAGATACTGTCTTTCTATGACACAAACCTTGAGTTATTTGTTCTTAACATGGTACAACATATCTTACTATATTGTTTAATTTTACTAAATTTAATGAGCTCGATATTTCATTTCTTTAACAAGATGGTCAAGCAGCAAACTATTAATCTCTTTTGTTCTGTTGTAGCTATGAAACTAGAGGTAGCATCAACATCTCATGAACAAGAGAGTTTAGACTCTTCAGAATTATCCAGGTAAGCATCAATATGCAAACTATCTGTATATCTCCCTTTCACGGCAGGATGATGTAACACAAGTGTTTGAAAGTAAGGTTTAAAAAGCCAATGCACTAGAGAAAGCGAGTCAATCATACATGTGTGCAAAGTGTAATGGTATATATATAAATGAAACGTGGCCAGTAGAGAGGGTAAAGGATATGTGTTGCATCAAGAGAAATGATATAAGAATGATACGATGGATGTGTAATATGAGTCGTAAAGAGAAACTTAAATCTGATGACCTCAGAGGAGGAAGATCTAGTCTTGAGAGTATAAAGATATTTTTGCAGAACATTATGTTGGTTTGGTCACATTGAAAGAACAGTTGATGGTGTATTGGTGGATAATGTGAAATATAGGGCGAATATAAAGGAAGAATTGGGTAAAACACATCTGTATAAAACAACTAAAGACCGTATTATTTCTTAGTTTGTGTCATTACTTGGTGAGAGCTATGCAATATCTTAATCCAAAATATCTACTATCTGAAATGTGCAAGAACCATAATGCACCCTCCAAATCTTTTTGATGCAAGATAGATAACTTAAGGCAAAGAATTACTTCCCTATTTTTTGGATTTTTTTTTTTTTAGATGAAAATCTGTTTCATTTATCAGGTTAGTAAATTTAGAATAGTTGAAATATGCATTATGAATTAAATGTGTAAGTTGAAATATTTTCTTTATAGTGAGAAATAATTTATTTTTATCAACCAAAGTGCCAGTTTATAAAGTGCAAGGCACTAAACCAACCATACTATTTTCTTTCTTTTCTTTTTTTTGGCAAAATTGATATTTGTTTTTAATATTTTTTTTTTTTTTTACAGAAGCCAACTACAAAGTCCATCTAGCAAAAGGGATGAAAGTTTTGACATTCTCAACAAGATGCGTTATGACAAGGCAATAAAAAAATTGAATTCAGTTTCGGTAAGTTTGTTTAGATTACATACAAGCATCGACTTAACACCATCTTTGAAAAAATGTTTTAATGTTTTGAATCAAATTTGTTGTTGAATTAGGATGAAAACTCTAAGGTGATACCGACTAAAGAAAGGATGAAGAGAACCTTGTCACCCTTCACTACAAAAGTTATATAATTCTCCAGACATCCCACTTTGTATGTTCATTGTTTTTGGATGTTCCACTTTTATCTTCTCAGGACAATCACATTAATAACTCAACTAAATAAAAAGAGACTGAAGAATGTTTCCAATTTTAAATACCTTGGAGATTTACTGGGTAGTTCTGTACACTGTGAATAGGCAGTGACCTGCAAGATTCAAACAACATGGGCAGCTTTCAACTCAAGGGTGAAAGTGTTGTATCAGAAACACATAAAAATGAAGATCAGTCGACAGTGTGTATCCAATCTGCTTTTTTGTATGCATCACACATTAACTTAAGGATACTACTTTCATAGCCCATATGAAATCAGTTTATAGATTTGGTTGAAAGAAATGGTGGAGGGATTTGCTAATATGGCAGAAGTTATCTATATATATAAAAGCGAAAATGTGTGTATATATGTTCGCTTTTTGTGTATGTCCAAGAAAGGCTTTTTTCAGAGAAACGGTCGGTCAGCTCGAAATTTCTTAAAACTTTTTATATCACATAGAAATCATAATATCTCCGAATTAACAACGGAGCCCGCCTGTCTATTTAATTTGCTCGACTTCGGGAAGATAAATATTCAACATTTGTCGTTCGCAGCATGTGGATTAGGCTTCTTCATATAATAAAAGCGACACTAATTCTGGCGGTATTTTCCGTCTATCAGCGGAAATGTCCGAAAGCAATCAGATTTGATCAATGTGGAAATATTTTCCTTATATCAAACAATTGCTATTCAAATTGGACAAGGGGAGCTGGTCCCCCCTCCCCACCAACATCTTGGGGAAACAAAAATAAAAAAAGCTTTCCGCAGTAAATGAAATACTATCCCGCAGTCAAAGTTGACCTCATTAAGTCATTAAAACGTGCACCTGCCAAATCTAAGTAATTAAATAAATTAAAACGTGTTTCCGTTAGCATCTCGCGGTGGGTCAGTGATTAAAGTCGCACACTTTTTTTTTCACACTTTAATTCCAACTTATTATTTTAACCCCCGGCCCCCCCTCCCGGAGTTTTGATTTACCTCCAAACACCCGGGCAATGCCGGGTACCCCCCGGTAGTCTATAATATAAATCTCGCCTGTCTGTTTAAATGTATGTATGTATGTATGTATGTCTGCCTATAACTTTCGATAGAGGTGATGGATTTTCATGAGATCAGTATTCTTTTGAAGCTCAACCCTTCGGACAACAAATATCAAAAAATTAGCTAAAAACATTAATTGATTCTTCCTCAACTGGGCACTTATCTACAAGGAGAGGTCGCTTTTTTCGCCGATATTTTCAAAAGTCACCCCCCTTTTCGATTAACTAGCCTTAATTTAAACCTTCACCACTTCTGGTTTGGTGATGGACGCTACAGCAAAGATGTCACCTTTTTTTTTTCACATTCTTTTCCTCCTTCAAGGTACAGGTTTGAGCCTGTCTGCCTACTACCACTTTTTTTTTTTTTTAAACTATAAAATTATTTTTAATGGTGATAGGTAGGTGGTCCATAAAAAATGTTTGGATCTCAAAGGGATTGGGATGGTTGAGATTGCCAAATTAAAACATGGGTAGCAGAAACTTGTGGAGACAACGAATGAAGTCTAACTCATCAAGAGAAAATAAACTTACAGATGAGATTAA
This sequence comes from Euprymna scolopes, assembly GCF_053919585.1. Lineage (NCBI taxonomy): Eukaryota > Metazoa > Mollusca > Cephalopoda > Sepiida > Sepiolidae > Euprymna > Euprymna scolopes. The sequence goes on from NC_136483.1 coordinate 166,064,682, forward strand.
AAAAAGAGTTTTTGGTGTCCAAAAAGTCACTCCAAAATAAAGAGACAAATTTAAAGAAAACCCTTCAGTGACTTTTGGACACCCTGTGTTTAATCAATTTTCATCTGGAAAAAGGGGCTGCTAAGGGGGTCAAAATTGAAAAATTGGTATGTGCGGGTTATCAGATTTTTATCTGTTTGTCAACTGCTTCATGAATGTGCATGCATAAATCGTTTACATGACAGATTACTTATGTGAAGATTGAGTAGGTTTAAAAACACCTTTTAAAAGTCGTATCAAGCTGGCCTAATGGTTATCGTACTTAACTCATTGACTTTTTTGATCTCAGCTCAAGTATTTTTTTTTACTTACAAGCAGTGAATTGTTTAGAAAAAATATAATACTCGCATGCACGTCTCAGTTTATCCCGTTATTTTTACTTCATTTTTTTTTAAAAGAATTTAATGTCATGTTAAATACCTATGGTAATAAATAAGAATTCTGCATTAATTAAAATATAATATTTATGCATCCTGGGCATCCTGCTAGTATATATATATATATATATATATATATATATATATATATATATATATATATATATATATATATATAATTATTATTACTGTAAATATTTTTATACCGACAGACATTAGTGCTTCATCCTTTCAGGAATCATCAGTGTAGGGAGTTACATTTACAGCTGGTTGGGAGGTTTGAACCCGGCTACAAAGCCATCTCTGATTCCATTAGCAAGGAAAAACCACACAGCTATCATTAACAATAGGAAATACAGTTGAAATTAACATTTATATAAAGCATAATTGTCATAGACGGCTAGAGTGATCTTGTGATAATAATATCATGATCTGTGCACATGAACTAAAGTGATCGACTTGTTTTTAAATCGCCTGATGAGGTCTTGTGGTTTTAACCCACCATCTGTCCAAAACATTAGCATGTTCAGTGTCATGACCATGTAAATTTGTCGATATCAGTAAAAATATATCTTGCTCTTCTTTAATTGAGCATGCTTAATAACCTCATTAAATTCATTCTTGTTTCATTTTTATTTTAATTTTTCTTTTATTTTCAATTAAGACTTGAAAATTGCACCTAAGCATTTTTTTTTTAATATAAAAAGAACTTACCGTTTTGTTTTTAAATGTCTCTATTGTTTTATTTTTTAATATTTTAATTCCAATCCAGAAATTAACTGTTACCGGTTTTAAAATTCCAATTATTGTGATTTATACATGTTTTTAACTAATTGGTACATATTCATTCTGACCAGTTTGATTTTACTTTATGAAAAGAGAACATATTTCTACCGATCTCACATAACCAAAAAATGGAGACGGAATAATTCAAAATTCTCCATTCGCAAAGGATTACGGCATGTTACTCTGGATGATTCATCGAATATAATTGGATTTTACTGTCAATGTACCAATCTGAAACCTAATAACACCATCCTATTCTATTCAAGGATTAATATTCTATTTGTTTACATTATACGATTTTGAAATTCAAAATAGTGTAATGTAAACATATTACAAGGTATTTACAACTTCTCTTCCATTTTTCGGATTTTTAATCATGTCAAAACGCACTTTATCACCTTATGATGAATTGATTGTTGCTATTTCTTCTGAAGAGTTAAGGGCAAAATAGATTCACTGATTGATATAATAATTAAATGACTGATTTTGTACTACAAAACAGATACTGCCAAGAATTGTAAATTGTAAATGTCAACTGAGTTAAAGGAATAAATTGTAAGATGGTCAACATTATGAACTTTGGAATACAGACTTTTGTCATTCATTCATTATATTGCTCTGTAATTACATTGAGCTTCTTAAATAAGGATTGGTATATATTATGAGGAAATAAAGTATATTTCCACAGAAATATATATATATATATATATATATATATATATATATATATATATATATATATATATAATCCATACAAATGCAGACCATTGCTACAAGTCCTTACAAGTTATGGCGATAAAAGAAAACAGCATTATATGAAATGGAAAAGTTCACAAAAAGAAAATAAATAATGGATAACCAAATAAACTACAAGCCATTTTCCTTCTATAAACAAAACAAAAGAAGACTCCATATCAAAAGAGAAATCGACTTAGTCCATCGTTTTTTTTATTTTATCATAACCACTTCAGTCAATTGGGAATAGACAAGCTTAGTAACACCTAGGCACGGATTGATTTCTTATAATCAGTTGAACAATACTAATTCAGGAATGAAATGGAAGAATATACTTGACATAATATGGAAGGTGAGAAATAACAAAGCCTATATATATATATATATATGTGTGTGTGTGTGTATTATTAAATGTATCTACATAAGATTTTATAAAGAGATATAGTTTATGTATTGATTGCTTTAACAGTGAGTATAACTAGTAAGTTACTTCTTACTAATATAAATATATATATATATATATATATATATATATATTTATTATTTTTAAAAACAGTAATCTACGGACACACGTGTTTCGAAGCCCTACTCCTCTTCAGTGTAGCTTGACTGTTGTTAGGATTCGAACCCCAGACCTTATGTATTTCAGTCCAGCATCCTAACCCATAAGGCTATGATGCCATAGACAATTTACTGTTTAGTTTGTTATTGTTTATCTGATTACGTAGTTTTTGTTGTCGATTTTTTAAACGATATTAAGGTTAACGTCTCCGCCTTTGAGATCCGGTGTTTTTCTTAGAATGTTGGCCATTTTTTATTTGGACGATTTTTAAAAACAGTAATCTATGGACATGCGTGTTTTGGAGCCCTACTGCTTTTCAGCATGTGTATATATATATATATATATATATATATGATTAGTTTTTTTGGAAAAAGAATTCCAGCAGAGTGCTCAATTAAAAGGAAAATCCAAATTTTAAGAGCGTACTTATATTTTGTGTACAGAAAGTTGTTAGTTGAGACAGGTCATTGGTACCGTCGGTTTCAAGCCCGATAATAAGGCCCGTTTAAGGTATCCTTATCAAGCTCTCTTCAGCCAATATTCGTCTCGAGACGAATATTAGCTGAAGAGAGCTTGATAAGGATACCTTAAACGGGCCTTATTATCGGGCTTGAAACCGACGGTACCAATGACCTGTCTCAACTAACAACTTTCTGTACACAATATATATATATATATATATATATTTATATAATTTAGTAATTTAAATTTTATGATTTGAAACGGTTAAATTTTAAATCTAGTATGAGTATACTAAGTATACTCATACTTATTAAAATGTGTTCTTTGTTTTGCATATAATAAAAATTCTAGATTTAAAATTTAACCGTTTCAAATCATAAAATTTAAATTACTAAATTATATTTATTTACTCTATCTGGGATATTGAGCAATTTTCATTTAGCTGGAATTGTCTTTATAAAATATTCCATCCAATAATATTTTGTAAGACCAATAATGTAAAATGTTTTTGACTGCTAATGGAGGTATGTGATAAATGGATTCGCCAATCATTTTTATAACCACCGGCTGTACTAAAACAACCAATGAAAACCTTTTTCGCTTTTAGTATTTAGTTTACTGGTGTTTTCTATAAATGCAAAACAATCAGAACGAAATAGATGAATTCTATTCATTTTAGGTTTTACACATACAGCGTTTTTCCTAGTCTCTTATTGAACTATCTATTTCTGATATATGCTGCTGCCATTAAAGCGTACATCCATAAACTATGCGCTAATTTCGATTCGATAAGTAGGCATCTTGTCATCTCAAAAAGGGTTCGCCATGCCCTTTCAGCGGTACCATTTTGGAAGGGTGAATACGGCGCAGATTTCTCGTGTTTAATACGGTGGTTAATTAATAGAAGTTCAAAGTCCCATTGTCTGAGCGAATACATTTTACTGAACCATACGGGGCAATATCAGCTAAATATTTCTTAGTGGCGAGGATAGTGTCGGATTTGTTTTTTAGAAAATAAACTATAATTAAACCGGAAAAATCATCAATAAAGTTCAAAACATACCTTAGATTATTTCTCCCCATCGGGCTGATCAGACCTGCCAAGTCAGAATGTACAAGTGAGAGAATTTTCGTAGCTTTTTTGTCTAGCGTTTGGCTTATATCTTTTGTCATTTTCCCCTGTGCACACACATCACAATTTGGGAGATCATATTATTTTCATGCTTTCGACTACATTTGGTAATTTTTTAATATCAGCTGTATTGCAGTGTCCTAGAATTTTATTCCAGTTTTCCAAGTCGTGACAGGCAGTTTTTGAGGGAACCATACTTTTTAAATAATATAGTCGGACATTTTCTCTCATGTCAAATACAGTTCCATTGGGGTATATCAATTTTGACTTGTTTTGGTCAAACTTCGCACCTTGTTTAATTGCAGCTTGCATGGAAAATATGTCTTGCTTAAATGTTGGTATGAACAGAGCATTTTTTAAAATACAGTTACAGATTTCGCCTTTATTATTTTTTAGGGATATTTTAGCATCGCCTCTTTTCAAGACTATATCATTTATTTGACTACCGTCGGCAAGTTTGACGAAATGACTTTGTGGATTAAAGTTTGAATCGAAATTAATAAAATCAGATTCCTTGGTTATAACATGTGCAGTAGCACCACAGTCTGCAAGGAGATTTTTACCGTTTGTGGTATTGTCAAAGTTACATGTGATTAGAAATGTATGTTCTTCCTCAAAGTTCTCAACGTTTTTTATGGAGTCCATTTTAGAGTGTTTATATCGACATTGGAAACTTTTGTGGTTGGGTCATCCACAATTATAGCAGATAATTTTATTCTTTTTCTTGGGAAAATTACTTTTGGGGAACAGGTTGCGGTGAGGTGCGTAATTTGGTGGTGTCTGTTTTTGAGAAGTATTTTTGAACTTCATAATATTGCTGGAGTTATTATTGTCCACGATTATCCGATTCGTCTCTTCGTAACTAAGCAAGGCCACTTTAAATTCACTGAAATTTATGGGTTTGTCTTTTTGCATTATAACAGTTGTAAATGGTTTAAAATCGGCTGGAAGTCCCTTAAGGGTCATCGATATCAACAAGCTATTGCTTATTATTTCACTTGAGAGTTTTAAGGCATTGGCAGTTGTTTCTGCCCTTATAACGTAGTTGGTAATAGTTTCATCCTCGTTACATTTCAGAGACGTTAGTTCTGTATATAGTGATATAATTTTTGGTTTCCCTTTTGATAAATAATGTTCTCTTAATATGTTCAATGCTTTCCATCCATCATCCAATGCGTCTCTTATTATTAGAGACAGACTTCTATCATCTAAGCATTGAATCAGTTCTGCAAAAACAGTCGCATTCTTTTCGAGAAATTCGGGGTCATTAGGATTCTCTGTTGGAGATTGTATCACTTTGTGTAGTTTTCGAATCCTTAGATATCCTGGTCCTGGATATGACCTTAAACTATATCCGATGGTCAGGCCCTAGCTTGTGGGCTTTGGGGAGTGTGGAGCCACCCTTTAATTGCCATTGCTCCCAGGTCCACTCTGACCCGGAGTGGTAGCACCTGTTAGGGTCCCAACTATGGGTTAAATAGAATACAACTTAAAAAACGAATATACTATATTAAAAAATCGTTCTTCAAAATCACCAGATTCGGCATTAAATGACTTAAAAAGGGTTGACATGCCGTAAAACAAGACAACCAACCAACCAACTAACCTTAGATATCCCGGAAATTTTACCTGCCACAATTCGAATTTAGATTCCGATCCGTTAAAGAAAAGACGATGGCTGGGTGCATAACCTGTTAAGTTTTGAGGCATTATGTTGAACAAAGATGGCGGCGTAGTTCAGATCAGTAATTGGCAGTAACCAAGATGGTGGCGTAATGCAGATCTGTAATTGGCAGTAACAAAGATGGCGGCGAACTGATTGAATCCAAAATTCAACAATTTTTATAATAATTTTGAAAGGTTTTCATTGGTTGTTTAGCACAGCCGGTGGTTATAAAAATGATTGGCGAATCCATTTATCACATACCTCCATTAGGAGTCAAAAACATTTTACAGTAATCATTGGATTTACATACCAGTAGGTTTATCACATTTCATTATTCTGAAGTATTCTGATGAGTATTGGCTGAAGAGAGCTTGATATGGATATCTAAAACGGTCCTAATCATTGGGTTTGAAACCGGCGGTACCAATGACTCGTCTCATCTAACAGCTTTCTGTACACAAAATATAAATATGCTCTTATTTTTCGGATTTTCATTTTAATTGAGCACTCTGCTGGATTTCTTTTTCCAAAAAAACTAATCATATATATATATATATATATATATATATACTAGCAGGCTACCCAGCATTGCCTGGTTGTAAGATATGCTAAAATATGATATTTTAATTTATGCAGATTTCATGTTTATTATTATAGAGCCAGTTCTCTCTTGATTATTATATTGTACCTCATATAGAGCAGTGGCCACCTTGAGTGGCTCGTTCATAAAATGTACTTAATAATGGATATTTTAATTTATGCACATTTTATATATATATATATGTTTTATATATATAGAAGTCATCACTTATCAAGGCCACTCGAGGATAAGGGTTAATGAGTGTACAGTAGTCAATGGGACCATATCGTAGTAATCGAAATTTGGTAAATTGGATTACTTAAGGGAACAACTCATCAAGAACTTGTTTACGTTGGACTTGAATATGACTAAATTGTAGTCAGCTGGAAAGTAAGCAAACAAAACAGAGTTCCGTAGGCGTGCAGTTTTAAGAAAGAAGCTTTGTTCATAGAATCTACATTTAGGTTTAGGCACAGATAAAGAGTGTCATTATTATAGTGTTAATAGTTAATTGATTATTATATTGCACCCAATATATAATGGTAATTTCAAAAATTTAAAAAATGAAATATTTTGGACGATGTAACTTTCAACCTTCTTCAGGGTTATTGAGTTTGATGAGATATACCTAAAGAAAGTCAGAGTTTATGTCAGCCGAAACATTGGCCTGAAATACATGAAAAGTAGTTGGAATAACCCAAATAATACAAATTAATCATCTCAAAAATTTAGAGCTGTATTAATCAGATTCTTCAGACTACTTGTGTGTTATTTTCATATTTCGGTTGATATAACCTCCAACCTTCTTCAGGTATATCTTTCTGTTATACTCTGGAAACTTTTTGTCAAACTCTGGAACTTTGAACGGAACCCTTTATTTAATCCATGGGGGTAGTATGCTCTTGTTCTCAGCCATGACTGAGTAGAAGTCCCCAGTAATTCGTAATTGTATTTTTAAGTGTTGCCTGCACTGAGGATTTAGCTGTCAACCTCCAGAAGTGTAACTTTTATAACTGAATTTTATCAAGTACTTTAGCCACTACATCACACGGGTCCTTGCAGTTTCAACAGAAAGATTCACAAATTCAACAAAATACACCTGAAGAAGGTCAGAGGTTGCATTGACCAAAATGTAAAAATAACACGTAAGATGAGAATAGTAGTCCAAAGATTCTGAATAATATAAATAACCAATCCTCATCCCAAAAAATTCGGAAACGTGAAGTAATGGAAAAGGATTTAGTGTTCCTGATTAAATCTCAAACAATTGTGAAGATGAATTATATCAAAGTTGGAAAAACATATAACAACAAAGCTAACCTATAGGGAGTAATTAAGATGTCAGAAATTAAACAGGATGGAGTTTTAAAAAAAAAGAAGGCGACAATTGATTTCACACTGTTATTCAGACAAAAGTGTATATGCTTCCAAGAATTGTGGGTTTATCAATCAATCTATAATTGGTATTGAGGAATTATTGATTATTTTATACGTTACTAGCTGTATCAATCTGATGTTGCCCAGAGTTCTTTTCTTTTTTTTTTAGCTTTTTGTTACTCTTCTTTTCATTCTAAATAAGGTATATATTGTCACTACTATTTAGGATCATATCTAACAGGGAACTGTGGGGAGTTGAGCAAGAAGATGTCTGTTAACATTACATTTAAACTTCTGCAGGTTAGTACAATTAGAGAAGCAGGAAACATCATTTGAACAACACTGAAGATAGGAACAGTAGTGTGAGCAATCCAAACAATATAAATTAGATTAAATAGTAAGTTAAGTAAAAATATGCCAGTTTATCTCCATCTTGTTGGGTGTTATAAATATTGATAGCAAAAAGTAGACAAACATAGAATTAAATTTAAATTGTTTTGGTAAAATTATAACAGTCTATATAAATAAAACAGTAGATGTGTGTGTGTGTGTGTGTGTGTGTGTGAGAGAGAGAGAGAGAGAGAGAGAGAGAGAGAGAGAGAGTGAGTGTGAGTGAGTGAGTGAGGTATCTACCAGGTAATCTCTGAAAGTACTGGTCACATAGCACTGAAATTCTCAGAAAATAATATTCATACACCAAGGGTGGTTTATAACAAATAATATTTTTGCTTACATGCATGTATATCGAATACACACCTCAGCAAATTTACATGTAAAATGTTCATTAAGCATTATTAAGCATTTTATTTTTTTTGTGCGCATGCGCGTTCTTTCGTTTTTTTTTTCTCAGGCTGGAACGCTCGGTTCTTTTTAATTTCAATTCTAACTAATGACACTAACTCATCTTTTTATGTTTTTGTATTTAAAAAAAAAAAAAATCATGTGTACATTTTACTCGCAGTTTGAAATTTGTAAATATGAAAACAAACCTATAAATCTTTTTTACAATCTCATATTTACTTAATTTCATACATTATTTTAAGACAGAGGAGTGGGGATGACACACAGAATACGGACAGTGCTGAAATAATAACGTTATTATTTAGAAAGCCATTCTTAATATGGGGTGGGGGACGGTATTATTTAAACTGTTCTGTACTTTCACCTAACAATTTATTAAATAAGAAACTGACATGTATTATCTCTATTTTTGTTTAGTATTAGTTAATATTAAGATCTGTTTCTCAATCCAATTTCTTGATTAGTTTATTGTAAAGCAAGTGTTGCCTAATCACTAACTGCACTTTGAAATATTTATTTTTTGAGTAGCATAAATTTTAAATAAGGTGCTTAGCATAAATTTTAAATGAGGTGCTTCTACAGTGTAGTATGCATATTTAAAAAATGCAAACAATTTGAAATCATGTATTTCGAAAACATGCTGAGTCATTTTCCGGAAGTGACGTCATGCGTTGATGATGGGGGGGGGGACAAGCATGATTATGTTGCTTTAAAAAGTACTCTGGAGGCTGTCAGGGATTACCAAACCTTCTTTTTTTAGGTGAGGTTGGGGTGTGGTGAATTAGTGCCTTTTCATTCTCCCAAGCATTACCACCACTTTTTCTGTTTATGCAGAGGGAGCCAGTAGATGCTTTCGCTGAAATGCTGCGTCAGAAAGATGCTACACTTTGATCTTAGCCAAAAGGCCAAGTAAGCGTAATATAGTTTTCTACCAGGCATTACCTCCTCCAAAAATAAAAATACAAAATAACCGACACAGCATATATTTTAAGAGGGGAGGGGAATAAGAGGTGGGGAGGGGAATATGGAGTAAGCTCCGGTAATGACTGAAGCATCAGTTTATGATCTCAAAAATACTTTATTTCATATATATTTTAAAAGGAGTAGGAATACGGAGTCAGGCCCGGAAACGGCTGCAGCAGTTTACGATCTCAACATTACTTTATCTAATATTAAAAACTGAAGCAGTCTACGATTTAGACATTACATTATTTCCTGTATGTTTTTAAAACAGTGAGGTGGGGGATATAAAATCAGTCCAAGAAATGGCCGAAACCGTTTACGAGTTAAACATTACTTACTATATTTCATTCATATTTTTAACAGTGGCGTGGGGCTTACAGAGTCAGTCCCAGAAATGACTGCAACATTTTACGCTTTAGACATTAATTTATTTAATGTATATTTATAACAGTGTGGTGGGGGATAACAAGTCAGTGCCGGAAATGGTTGAAACAGTTTCCGATTTAAACATTACTTTATTTCATGTATATTTTTGACAGAGATTATTACATAGTTATTATTTTCGTAAGGGGGAGGCGATAATGTGGGTTAAAATTATTAAAGATAAACGATTGTCGAAATTAGTAACATATCCAAAAATTATGAAAAATGATGTAATGTGAATTAATCGATTGGTGTGACGTAATGAAATAATAAACCCAGACAAAATATCAGAGTTATTATTTTCACAAGGATGGAGGCATTATGTTGGTTACAATTATAAAAAATGATTTCTAAATTAGTAACATATCCAAGAATTATGAAAAATGATGAAATGTGAGTAAATTGATTGGTGTTTTTTTAATGAAATAATCTGCCCAGACAATATATCAAAGTTATTATTTTCGTAAGGGGGTGGGGGCTAAATGTGAGTTAAAATTATTAAAAAAAACAATTGTCGAAATTAGTAACATATCCAAGAATCATGAAAAATGATGAAATGTGAATAAATCGATTGATGTGTTTTTAATGAAATAAATAACTCAGACAATATATCAAAGTTATTAGTTTTGTAAGGGAGGCGGGTGAAAATGTAGGTTAAAATTATGAAAAATGATTGTCGAAATTAGTAACATATCCAAGAATTATGAAAAATCATAAATTGTTAATTTATTGATTGGTGCGTTTGTAATAAAATAATCGGCCCAGAAAATATATCAAAGTTATTTTTTTCATAAAGAGTAAAGCAATAATGTATGTTACAATTATAAAAAATAATTACCGAAATTAGTAACACATCCAAGAATTATGAAAAATGTTGAAATGTGAGTTAATTGATTGGTGTGTTTGTAATGAAATAATCGGCCTAGAAAATATATCAAAGTTGTGATTTTCGTAAGGGATGGCTAGAATGTGGCTTAAAATTACGAAAAATGATTGTTTAAATTAGTAACATATCCAAGAATTATGAAAAATGATGAAATGTGAGTTAATTGATTGGTCTGTTTGTAATGAAATAATCGGCCCAGACAATATATCAAAGTTATTATTTTAGTAAGGGGTAGGCGTTAATGTGGATTACAAATATCAAAAATGATTGTCAAAATTAGTAACATATTCAAGAATTATGAAGAATAAATTGATTGGTGTGTTTGTAATGAAATAAACAACCCAGATAATATATGAAAGTTATTATTTTCGAAAGGGGGGGGTCATAATAGAGGTTAAAATTATAAAAAATGATTGCCAAAATTAGTAACATCTCTAAGAATTATGAAAAATGATGAAATGTAAGTTGATTGATTGGTGTGTTTGTAATGGAATAATCTGCCCAGGCTGTATATTAAAGTTATTATTTTCGTAAAGGGGGTGCGATAATGTCGATTAAAATTATGAAAAATGATTGTTGAAATTAGTAACATATCCAAGAATTATGAAAAATGATGAAATGTGAGTTCATTGATTGGTGTGTTTGTAATGAAATAATCAACCCAGACAATACATCAATGTTAGTATTTTTCGTAAAAGGGAGGCGATAATGTGGGTTAAAATTATGAAAAATGATTGTCGAAATTAGTAACATATCCAAGAATTATGAAAAATGATGAAATGAGAGTTAATTGATTGGTGTGTTTGTAATGAAATAATCAACCCAGACAATACATCAATGTTATTATTTTTCATAAGAGGGGGAGGGCGATAATGTGGGTTAAAATTATGAAAAATGATTGTCGAAATTAGTAACATATCCAAGAATTTATAAAAATAATGCAATGTGAATTAATTGATTGGTGTGTTTGTAATGAAATAATAAGCCCAGACAATTTATCAGTTTCTGTAGGTGATCAACAATAATTTTCTGAATTTTCAATGTTAACTTCTGGGGATGATATCACAGTTGTAGTGGTGAGTAGAAAGGCACATAATTATGTTGCTTTTTAATGTGCTCTGGAGTTCTCTATGAATTAACAAACCTTCAGTTTTGGGGTGGGGCTGGAGAGAGTAATGTCCATTTGGGGTCACTATACAATCTCACACAATGTCATATTCCAAATATATAGAATAACTATGGAATCATATTCCGGAAATGACATCGTTTCTCTTACTAATGTGTTGTTGGCGGTTGTGGTAGTAAGGGAGGAGAACTACATTAATATTGAAAATTGTGGTAAAGTAAATGTTGCCTAATGATCATTTGCATCAATGCATTTATGTAATTATTTGGAAAACCTGCTGAGTTATGGTCAAGAAATGATATCATTTCACTTAAAATGATGCTGTCAGTAGTAGGGAGGGAAAGAACACAGTAATGTGGAATTTTGTAGTGAAGCAAGGGTTGCCTAATCACAAAGCTTCTCAACATATTTGTTTATTTGTTTGTAAAGCCGGCTGAGTAATCTTCGGAAAGTGACGCCTTTTTTCAAAAAAATTTTGATTGTCGGTAGTGGTGAAAAAATGAAATAAAGTAATGTTGAATTTGATAATGAAGCAAAGGTTGTCTAATCACTTAACTTTGTCAATGTATTTATGCATTAATTTTAAAATCCTGCTAAGACATCTTCCAAAAATGACAATTTATCTTACAATAATAGTGCCGAAAGTGAGGGAGGAAAAAAACGCAGTAATGTTGAAATTTATGATGAAGCAAGGGTTGCGAACTCATTAACCAACAAAATGTGTTTATGTATTAATTTGGAAATCCTAATGATCCATCTTTTAAAAATGATTTAAATTTTCTTAAAATTATGGTGGCCTTGGTAGAAAGAGAAATTATTTCATATACGTTGTACAATACCTGTTGAGAATATGTTAGATTGTTTCATATATGTATATAAATTACCCGTCCGAAGGTAGGTAAACATATTTTAAATATGTGTTGTAAATTGCCCGTCCCAAAAAGGTAAAATTATTTCATATACATTCTGTAAATTACCTGTTCTAGGGAAGGCACAATTATTTCATATGTGTAATAGCCATCCTAGGGTAGGTAAAATATTCTTTTGCTTGAAATAGCAAATGATACATACACATTAAAAATTCCTCTCTCCAAAGAATAACAATTATATTCAAAATCAACTTCAATTTTCTCATTGTTTATATGGTCCCGAACAACATCGGGTAGCCCAGCTAGTAATAAATAAAAATACAAAAAAATGCTTAAGACCAGAAATTTCGGCTGTATTTTATTGAAAGGTGATTATATGGACTTGATGATAATTGTTGTTGTTGAGCATCATTCATTTATTCCAAATAGATTATTGTTGGCATCCATTTCCCTGGTATCTTTTGAGTTAGAATTCTTTCTAAAAAAATATCAAGTATTTATGGTAGAGATCATGTGGAAGTGTTTCTGTGGAACAAACTGGATTCAAACTTGATACATCCACGTTGTCAGTCCGTGTCGTTAACTGCTTAGCCATCATAATCTCCTTGATATTGATAATGATAAGGCATTAATTAACACAGAAACAGGTGTTGGAGATGCTGTGATGATGTTGATGCATTTTGTTGTGAACACGAAAAACTGTTTTTCTTAGTTATTATTTGCTTAAATTAAGCTTTCATAAAAATGTATGAAAAAAAAAAAAATTTCCATTAAATTTTCATATTTTTTGTATTCTTCAGACTTTTAGTTCATCTATGTTTTCTCCACACACTCAGCAGACTCTGGACACGACTCTGCAAAATAAATATTCAACTCAAAGATCGACACAGTTGCGGTCCGATGCTAATTCATGTAAGTATCTCAATTTGATTTTCTGACTAGAATCTTACCTATATTAGTAGAAAGGCTGTAGCCAACAAGTAAGCAAAAATACACAATTGAATTTTATTTTTATGGAGATCATTCCAGATGTAGCATAGCACTGACGACTATATGCAAATGCTGAGCTGTCAGTGAAATGATGTCACAATAAGGTAAAAGAAGACTATAAAAAGGAGAGAGCATTTTCAAGAATATGATCACGTTAGAGATGTAGATGATGTGTGAGAGCATGATCACGTGAGGGATGTCACAATGATAATCAGAGGATGATGTAATAAATGTTGTTGTACAACAAAAAAAGCAACTTGAACTTCTTTTCTATTCTTTGTCTGCTTTGCAGCTGAGGCTGCAACGTGTTGGTTCCCGGATTAGGTATGAAGCCACTTGATGTTAAGAGCTAACAAGAATGAAAGACAATCATCAAAACGATAAGAAATGCCTATTGACCTTAGTCTTGAAAATACCAAAGTTATAGGTAGGAGGAAAACAGTCAGCAGCTTGTTTGGAAAGAAGCTGCTGGGGTAATGAGCTGTATTATAATGAGTTATTAAAGAAACAGCAAATTGATGAAGACCAATGAGTCAAATGAGCTGAGACAAAAGAGCAGATATGAGATCAGACAATTGTAAAGAAATAGTATTTAATTTCCAATAACTTTCTCTATGATCTGCATTCCAAAAGTGAAAAGACATCATTTTGATTTTGTATACTTTTCATAGATTCCTTCGACCAAGCAATATGTGAGATTTCACTCACTCTGGGGAGATGAATACTAACCAGTTTTATTGGCACTCCTTATCTTTGCATCAATTCTCTACTCAAACACACACACACACACACACATATATATATATATATATAAAATAATTTTTTTGTACCTATTTGTGAATTATTCCGTGGATTTCGGCCTTTTGGATTATTTTGGACCATCTTCCAATTACGTGAATTCCTTGGATTTTACTTGTGCGAATGGAAATTCAATTAATTTTCTTGGATTTACATTTTTGGATTTTACCGTCATTGGATACTTTACCTTTCACCAGATTATCCATTCACGTGAAATCACCTTTTTCTTCACCTTCGTCCCTATGCTTCACTTTTTGTTATCAAGTAAGATTTTTGATTTACTTGCAGTTTCATCAAATACTTTTGTATGCAAAATCTGATCCCGCATTTTGCTAATTCCTACCCTCTGATGAGAAGGAAAGTATTTCTTTGAAACTCCGCGGGTTAAGGACTATTTACTTATTTAGTGTTTCCTTTTCAAATTAAATATGTTTTTAACTTTTTTTCAAAGTGTTTTTTAACATATTTTATTAACTGTTTACTTATATATATATATATATATATATATATATATATATATATATATATATATATATATATATATATATAGTAAGTTATGAAATATATATAGCGATTAAGCTACACTGAATATTCCGCGTTTCATCCACTATAGGACTCTTCAGGTTTATCTATATATATATATATATATATATATATATATATATATATATAATCTTTTAATCTCTAACAATTAATTTCTTTGTATCCAATCTTTTAATCACACACACACATATATGTAAATTTCATGTGTAAATTTTCAGTATTTACTTCAATAGTGCTCAATACATCGGTAGAGCTACGTAGTAAGTTATGAAAGTATATATGGCAATTAAGCTACACAATATTCTGCGTAGCTTAATTGCCATATATATTTTTATTACTTACTATATATATAAACGTATATATATATATGAATAATAATTATTTTTAAAATACAATTATCCACTGACACGTGTTTCATTGTCTACAACTCATCAGAGTGGCTGAATCTAGTGAGATTCGAAAGGTACATTCTAAGTTCCACAGTTTTATTTATCTTTCCTATCAGTTCTTCCAACATATCAAAATGTTTCCCTCAAACACACACACACACACACATATATATATAGTCCTGCACATACAGTATTGTTTCACTGTATCACAGCTCATCAGTGCAGCTAGACAAGAAACTAACTCAAGCCAAGGTTAAAACTCAACTCCCCCAAACATTGCTCACATCTCTGCACAATGAGCTCAACACATCATTCTCATCCGCATCAACTAAATGTTCTTTTTCTTATTGTTAAACATCCTTCATCATACATTCAATTCAATGCTTTGTGGTTAGTTTATATCAAAATCAGACCACCTTTGTTGAGATGGTTTGTTCTCTGTCTGGCTAAAATATAATTCTGTGCAGTTGCCTTCTCATTCATTTGAGAAAGGATTAGTTTATTGCTAATTATGTGGGATGTCCCTACTGGGGAATGCTGGCGTGGCTACCCAGACATTTTTTTAGTCGGCCAGTTTTTTAATGCCAATTTCCCACTAACCTTGTGTCACATCTTTCCGCTGTGGGAAGGATATAAATATCTTCCATTTTGAGTTTCAGAAGATATTTCTCCTTTCAGTCTCTCTCTCTCTCTCTCTCTCTCTCTCTCTCTCTCTCTCTCTCCAAGCCTCTAATATTCAGGATCGCATATAGATGCTTATTATGCCTCCAAAAATATGCTAGGACCCATGCTGATGGTTAATATGAAAAATGATCGAAAATAAATAAAAACCACAGAAACATTATCACTTAGGGACGATTGCAACCTTTATGTGGTCCCTCCCATAAATACTCGATATCCTTCTAGAAAGAATTCTTAATAGAAAGATATTCGGGGAGGGGGGGGGGGGGCGAATACCAAACAAAATCATTGTTATTAATGATGCTCAACAAACAAACAGCAGAAAGGGGGTGGTTCAGTTGTTGGGTTAGGGTTACTGACAGCCTGGGTGTGCCAAAAAGAAGAAAAAGAAGACGGAGCAGCAATTATTATTAGATCAGTTTATACTGAAATCTTACATATGTTTTGTATACAATTAATCAGTAGATTTATTTCCTCTGTATGCATATGTTTTGTGAACAAATCAATGAAGATAGTTTCTGTTGAATCTATAGATAGAATCCTAACAATTTTTTTTTGGATGAGGATTGATAATTTCTATTGGATTATTCAATTTTTTATTGGATACTTTGGACTCCTGTTCTCATCTTTAGTGTTATTCTCACATTTCAGCTGATGTAACTTTTAACCGTCTTCAAACTCGGGGAATCTGTACAGAATTTTGAATGGAACCTTTATTTAATCTACAGGGGTAGCATGCTCTTGTTCCTTCAGCCATCATCGGGTAAAAGAGTTGATTGAAATTGTATTCTGGTACTAGCGAGGAGCACCAGGTCTTGTCTGATCGCAAAATACACTTAAATATATTTTTATTCATTTAGATTTCGTATTGTATTTATTTGCTTCCCCACCAAATCAAATTAGGCACAAGGCCGTTTTTTAATGTGGGAGAAAACCAGCTCCTCTAAAAGTAGGTTAAAAAGGGGGCACTCTGGTTGTAACCAAAAATAATAATTGTCCCAGTAAAGAGGGTTTCCCCTCCATTGACTGGAACAAATTATCTTAAGTGCAGCATCTGCAGAACAGATACTACACTTTGATCCTTGCTTGAAGGCCAAGAACAACAGGGTATTTATTTGCTCCCCCACCGAGCAAATTAGGCACAAGGCCGATTTTTAATGTGAGGGGTGAAGGGGAAATGGGGACCAACTCCCCGGGGAGTAGGGGAGCTGGATAGTGTCAATTGGTATGAAGGGTTGCCCCTACATTGACCAAGGTCTGATATGTGGGGTTACCCCCACATATGGTCTTTGCTTGCAGTATCTGCCGGAACAGATGGTATTTATTTGCTCCCCCACCGAGCAAATTAGGCACAAGGCCAATCTTTAATGTGAGGAGTGAAGGGAGGGGGAAGGGAAAAAGGGGACCAGCTCCCGAGAGGTGGGAAATGGGAGCTGGTTAAAGGTCAGGCATGTGGGGTTGCCCCCACATCTGGTCTTTGCTAGTCATAGCTTGCAGTATCTGCCGGAACAGATACTACACTTTGATCCCGGCCCGAAGGCCAAGAACAACAGAAAAAAAGCAAATTATTATAAAACCAATTCTCTATTGAATATTACATTGTACCTAACATGTAGTACTGATTTCAAAAGTTAAAAATAAATGACCTAGGTTCTATTAGGTAGAATCAAAACCAAAACATTTAGCATTCTAGCTGCATTCCCTACTGTTTAAGCTATCACCAGATAGATAAGAAAGATTTAAAATGAAAACACTTCAAGCTATGAATGAATTTGTGGATGCACAAAAGTAATAGAAATATATCTGCAAGTTGAAATGAACATTTTGCATTTCATCTTGCTGACTTCTGTATGCGTTATTCATCCAAACAAAGATTTTACCCATTACAAACCATCTTTGGTGTATGATTACTATTTCCTGTTAATTTTAGTGTTATGTGACCAGTAGTTTAAGAGTTTATCGATTTATTATTTACACACAGACACACACATACACACATACATCTACTGTTTTATGTATATAGATTTACTTTTCTCCCATTACAAAAGGATATTACACAAGTTTGGAAAGTGGGATGAGGGAGCCAGCATTCCTAAAGGAAGAGCACTCTAGTCCTACAAAAATAAGTCTGAGTAGCTCCATCTGCATTTCTCGGTGAGAGTGCCTTTGCTCCCTTCCCCCCCCCCCCCGAAAGCCAGGAGGCAAGGCTTGGGAGGGTGGATCTCTTAGTACTAGCCAGGACATTTGCCTCAGTCTGACAACTAAAACGCCACGGAATTGGCCCAGTTCCTGTCGGAATCTCGACTGGTGTGTCATTCACTTGTCCTTTTCTCTTCATTGAAATTGTATTCTTAGTATCACCTATATTGAGGATTGAACCTTCGGCCTAACTTAAGACTTCTACTCGGTAATGGCTGATGGAATGAGAGCATGTATTAAATAAAGTTTTTTGTTTGAAATTCTGAATGAGATGTGAACAGTAGTGCAAATAATACAAAATGAAATAAAATATATTTAACAAACGCAATATTTTTGTATTCGAAAAAGGTATGGATGAACATGGACGAGGGATAAATAGAGACCTGGCCAGAGATAGGTTAGTTTGGAACTCAATGCGTAAAATCTGTCCAACACATGCCACCCAATATGATGATGATTACTTTATTTATTTATTTATTTTTTTTTTTAATTTTCCAGTTAATCCTTTTGGTCCGAAACTGATTGCAGCTCCAGCTTCTTCCAAAACAAAAACCTCGGTAAGCATTAAACTCACCGGTTGTAGTCAAGATTGTCTAGTCTTTTTAACTTCCGGTTTCTGCTGTTTATTTGGTTGAATAATTAGACATTGTCAAGTAGCCAAGAAAGCCGTTCTTAACGTGGGAACAGAAGGGAGCTTTCACATTATCTGTGGTAAAAATATTCATTTATGAGAAAGGACTTGCTTATCACTGTTGTCCTATCTGAGAAACAGAAACCAGAAGTCAAAAGGAGCTGACAATCTTGATTATAACCAATTCACTAGACACATATACTCTGATATTTTGAGATTATTTGAAAAAAAAAAAAATGGAAGATAAATCTACAGAAGCTGTTTATTGTTTTTAGGTGTTTTTTCATATTGAAATATGTGTGAATATGTATGACAATTCAAAATAAAATAACAGGAAAACTTATGGATATACTTACTTATCAGTTGAAAATATTAGTGTATACCAAAAATTATACAAAATAAGTTAGTAGAATTTTATTTTTTGGAGACTACAAACTCTGAACGACAAAACAAATATAGAATTTAATGAGAAAACGGCTCGCTATGTGCTAATGCGCTGACCAGTATTGAGCTGCCTACAGTCAGTGCATTAACGAGTTTCGTTTGTATTTTCTTAAAAATAGAAAACTGTTTGTTCTGCTTTCAAAACGAAAACAGAAAAAAGTTTCACTTTTTATTCTGAGTTTGTCAATTTAAAAAAAATATTTTTAAGCTTTTCAAATTTAATATCTAAACAATACTGAGCCAAAACTATTTTGTTGTCTTTAACGCTTTTTAGTACAATGTACTAAAAAGCGTTAAAAACAACAAAATGTACTAAGAACATGCATTTCTGTCATCATGGTATTTATAACTTCTTACTTGTGCTTAAGATAGAATTGTGTTTTTTACTGGTCAATATATATATATATATATATATATAACGAATAAAAGATACTTATGCACTTATACTACCATACTGAAATAATAACATTATTATTTAGAATCCCATTCTTAGCATACATATTAGGTGAAAGAACAGAATAGTTAACAAAACACCCTTCTCTGGGGTGGGAAGGGTGTTTTGTTAACTATTCTGTACTTTCGCCTAACAATTAAATAAAAAAAGATATCATGAAACCTGAAGTTAATTTGAAAATACTATTTGAAAAAATAGCACGGTAGCATAAGTGCATAAGCACTCAGATAATATTACCAAAGGCGAGATAAGTTACTCTTCTACCTAGTTGAATAAGTTTTTAGTGTATTTATTTATTGTAACATGTTTGTTTATTTTGACAATTAGTGTTGAGCGTTGCACAAGAAAAATAGCCACATGGTATCTCATGTCATTGAAATCTCGATATAAGTTAAAAATATACCAATCTAACCAATAAATGTCCTTGTGGCATTTATTGGATGGGTTTCTAATAGTATTTTGTATAATTTTTTTAATTTTTTACTCATTGTCAAGACCATTTTTTTGAATCTGTAAAACAAAACTGTTACAACTGAGGATATCTAAATAAAAATAATAATAACAACAACAACAACAATAATAATAATAATAATAATAATAATAATTAGGCGGTTCGATAAAGAGTTTCATTATGGTGCATTTTGTAAATTTTTACCTTGTTTCCACCTTTCTTTAAAATGACTACCTCTAAAGGTTTTCGGTATGCTGAAAACGAATATCGCATTTAAATTGTCCGCAAATAAGTAACTTTCCGGATATTAAGCCATGTCATTTCTTATACTATTGCTGATGGCCATCTTGATACGTGCGTTTGCGCATAGTTTCTTGGGGTTACGTTTGTGCGCTTCAAGATGGCCACCAGTGATAACATAAGAAATGATATTGCTTAATATCCTGAAAACTACTTATTTGCAGAAATTTAAATGCGATATTCGTTTTCAGCATACCCTAAAACTTATAAAAGTAATAATTTTAAATGTTAAGGTGGAAACAAGGTAAAACGTTACCGTTTTATTTCTTTGTTTTCATAATTGAATTTTCAGTTAAACAACAGAATAGAAATGACGAAAATTACCATCAACTGGTGAATATATAGTTGTTGCTTTTCAGGATTCCTGGTATCCTGGTACTGTGAAAGCTACATCGAGGATTCATGTAGAGTACAATTTATGGTTGCATCTTAGAAAATAGGTGTATATTTTGGGCGAGATAGAGAGGATTTACAAAATTTAAAATTTGACTGGTCCCAAAATGCATAAGTTCTGGTCGACTATGGGAATTTCCATCTTTTACAGAAATCCAAAATCTATGTGAAAAATTTTCTTCGATTTATTTCTGAGATTAATTCATATTTACTCAATTTTTTCTTTTCTTTGAGGAGAATAATAAATACCCACTATGAATGCTCTTTAGGCATTCAATGACTACACTCCAGATTAAGCTCTCCTTTGGTGGGCAGGCAGGTAAATACCTACTCCCAATAAAGCTAAATACCACTATAATAGTTTTGTTCATGAATAGACACGCACTGTATGATATCATGTGCTAGTTTAAAAAAAATTGAAATTTGTACATCTTAATTTATAATTCATGGCTTATGGTAAAGAGATACATCAGATTTGACTGCATAATCAGAAAGAGCACACCATTTTACACAAGAATGCCAAGTTTCATGAGAATAGCTTAAAAAATAAATAAATGGTGGCAAAATTACCAAATTTCTTGAAATGTTGAGGTCCGTAATTTAGCCCACTTTTTCTAGAGAAAAGTATCTACGTAAAAGCATAAATTTTGGCATTTAAAATTCTCATAACTTTTGAACTACTGATGGTATTTGTATAATTCAAACGGTTTTAAGCATCTTTTACATAGCTCTTTTCATGCAAGTTGATAAAATAACAATTATCTAAAAAGAAAACATCAACTTGTTATACTAATAAATATTAATAATTATTTTTGTATATATAATAATAATAATAATAATTGTATATGATAATAATGATAATAATAATAATAATTACTGTATATGTAATAATAATTATTATTGTGTATATATATATATATATATATATATATATATATATATATAATAATTATTATATATATATATTAATAATTTTTATTGTATATGTAGTAATAAGATTAATAATTATTGCATATATAATAATAATGATTATTGTATATATATTAAAAATAATTATTGTATATATAAATAATAACAGGAGCCATGTCCTGGCATCATTTCGAAAAATTACAGAAAGTAAGAGTCACAAACCTACTAAAAATATTGCAACCCACAGAACAGTTTTCCCAACCTTTTAAAAATCATGAACTCTTATCTGAATATTTCCCACTTTTCAAAAAATAATGCAATAAACTGTTACTTATACTGACATAATAGCACTGAGTACAAATGCTAGCTGAAAGAAAATCCGACATTACATTTAAGTATGAGTGATGCACACTGGTTTTTTTGTGGTCCTAAATCCAGTTTCTGTCTGCTGATCTGTAGCACCACTTTTTCTCCTGAAATTCTCCTCAAGTTGAAGATCATTACTGTAAAAATAAATTGATCCAAAATGATATTCTTCATACATTTTCTACAACCGCGTGTAATAATAAAATGAAAATAGTCCATATTCAGACTGCTAGCATATATAACCTATAGTCAGATTCATTTCTCCAGTACACAAATCTATTTTCTACTTTTATATAAAAGTTTCGTTGTTTGTGTGTTTGTGTGAGTTTGTTTCTTATAGACCCCAAAACGGCTGTGCCTATTTTTTGAAATTTCACACAAATGTACTTTATGTGGCTGGTAGTGTTCTTATATAGGTTTTGTATCAGATCGTTGTCTCCATTCAGTCCTGAAAGACAAAGGATACCCCCTGTAGGGGCAGCTGTACATGTAATTGTGTGTCAAGTGGTGCGCAATCCCCAACCACTCCTCTCCTTAATCAGCACTGCTTGAGTCCAGTGGCAAGGAAAGTCCAGGAGGACTAGAAACAATGCCGAGATAAGTGGAAAACACATACAGTACCTGCAAATCGCAAATGGTCACCCATCTTGTACTGACCATGCTCATTGTTGCTTAACTTCGGTGATCTGACAGGAACCGGTGTGCCAAACATGATTATGCTTTATATCAGAATGCCTTTGATGAGTATCAAAAATCAATAACCAAAAAAAAAAAAATCCCATTAAAGAATGAACGGTACAGTTTTAACAAAATTTGACACTGTTTTATAGCCTCATATCACAAGTGCATTTGAGAAGTTTTATCACCACACAAGCAGGAGGGCTCAGTGTATAAAATCAACAGTAGGTTCTTTGATAAGACATGGGCATGTTCAAAATGAGTTTAGAGCACAATTGAACCATTGTACGTGACTTTTACATTTTAAACTTTAATTCACGCCATTATATAAAAATAATTTCATAAAATCAACAATAGGTGCTATAAAGTGTAATGTGGACTACAATGTATTGTAGATGAAGTCACTGTGGGGAGGCATAAGAAGCTTTGGCTTGGTGCACTGTAGTTGGTTCCTGATTAGAGCAGGCAATCAATCGATTTGATTGAAAAATGGATGATTTCACCGACCCTAATGACAATAAAAGTATTGGAAGTGTGGAAATTTGTTGATCTTCATTCAATCCCGGGCAACATCGGGTCTTCCTATTAGTACTAAATAAACAATATAGGAATATACATAACACTTAATGTCATATCCTAGTTTGTTTTTTTTCCATTTGTTCTTTTTCTGTTTTTCTTTTTCTTCATTCGGTGTTCTGCTACAGGATTCTTCTCAAAATTCAGTGCCCTATAGGTGGACACATGAATTCACTGACTATAACCGTATGCAGAGGGGTAACCGTCCCCCTAAAACAGGGCCACCTGTGCACCATGTTTGGCAACCATGATGCCTTAGGAGGGGATCCTGGTGGCTAGGTCATTTTTCCACTTTGGCTTTTTACGTGATAGGCGGTTGCATCCAATCAATTGGCCAAATATCTACGAGTTTATCCCAAATCATATTATTAAAAAAAAAAACTTATTTCTCATTTCTCCTATTTATTTTCTTCCTTAATAGATGGTCCTGGATATGACCTTAAACTATATCCAGTGGTGAGGCCCCATCTTGCGGGCTTTGGGGAGTGTGGAGCCACCCTTTAATTACCATTGCTCCCAGGTCCACTCTGACCCGGAGTGGTAGTACCTGTTAGGGTCCCAACTATGGGTTAAATAGAAACTGACTTGAAAACAACAAATATTCTATTAAAAAAATCTTTCTTCGAAATCTTTGGATTTGGCATTAAATAACCTGAAACGGGTTGATATGCCGTAAAACAAAAACAACCAACCAATCCTAAATAGATGCTAAAACTAAAAGATTAAATCATGATGAAAGCAAAGAAGATTATTGTATTCATTTTTTGCAGACTGTTATCCTCATCTTCATAGTTGTTGTTTCACTATGTTTCGGCCAACTCATCTTCTGGCCTTCTTCAGGCGGTTAACTTGTGATGGAATAGGAACATGGCGAAGCAACAACTATGCCAGTGAGGATAACAGTCCACAAAAAAATGAATACAATAAAATTATGAAGTCTCAAAGGATTCCAAAAAATAAAACTAATATATAAAGAAGATTATTGTTGTTGAATGGAAAACACTATACAGATATAATAATATAGAATAGATTTTTTTTCAATAGGTACAATACTAGGCGTCCATATTGGGCAGCAACAGCTAAGATTTTGCTATTAGTTCACCTTTCCAACTCGCAGCTTCCAGCTGACTCTTAAATTATCAGTTTCACTCTTTTTAAATTTATGTGAATTGTAGTCACATGTGTGAGTCACATCAAGACAATTACCATTGCTAAAGAATAATAGATTCAAAGAGTAATGCCTTTCTGAGAGTGGTATTTTCTCTGAATAATGTCTTTCTTTCTCTCTCTGTAATATTTCTTTCTAAGAGTTAGTTTCTCTGGCAGTGTTTCTTTTTCTGTCATTCTAACTCATTCTAAGCAAATCCATTATGTTCTATACATATTTGTCCATTGTATTTTACTTGTTTTTTGTTTTCTTTTGTGTTTTTAGATTGGCAGCTCTATACAATTCAGCTTTGAAACTTACGACAATGCATTTTATGAAGAAGTAAGTCTCTTTATAGATTGTTACAGTTACATTCTAATGTTTCTATGTGGAGTGATTTGATCTAAAATATCAAATGAACTACTTACAGCTTTCCTGCTTCTAAACTAGTTGAACTTAAGATATTAACCTAAGTGGATATGATGTGCATCCATCAAAAAGACAGTGTGTGTGATGTATTTGTGGGATGGAATCCTTTAGTAGCATTTAATGTCAACTCATTTGTTAACCTCTTTCTTTTATTGGTTGAGACATAAAAGAAAGTTGATAAATTATATTAGAATCGATTTTGTCATGAATTTAACTGTTAATTAAATGTCTTATTTGTAAAATGTAAACATTTTCCATTCCCTAACATGCCTTGTTTTGGCTTTATATGTTGTCTAAACCTACTGTTATAATTGGGGCAATGTGCAAATCATCTCATTATTAATGTTGCAAAACATTATTTCATGGAGACATTTACCTCCACGTTCATTACAAAATATAAAATTTCATTCGTTATGTTCCTTTATTGAAAAATAAAACATTGTTTTTTTTTATTTAAAGACGTTTTTCTAAATCAATTGTATCCCTTTTAGGATAGAAAATAACAAACTTTATTATACTTAAGAGAGAAACACTAACGTGAAATTTTGAAACCAACCCAAGTTGATGGTGAATTCCACTAAAAAATTGAGTATATATATGTTGCAATATTTTGGACTTGTAATGGGGTATGATCCCACACAGTCGGGCGATTCTATTTATAAACGATGCTGCTAGGAACTGATAAATCGAATTTACGTTCTGCTGCCAACCAATCAGAAACCAGAATTGCTTCATAAATATTAAACCTTTTCTGGAGCAATTTCACATGTTTTTTTTTCCCCCGTCTCGGCACGGTGAGAATATTTTGCTCTGTGGAACTGTCTACTGCAAACAAGTCACCTCTCCAAACTTGTTTAGAACAACGAACCATCGGAAATTTTTATGAAACTAAACATGGCTTACACTTCTAGAATATATTTTTTTCAAATCATGCCAAAAAAAAAACAAACAAAAAAAAGTTAAAAGTTCATTGCATGTTTTATTCAGCAAATCATGCTGAAAATTAAAGCATAGACAAAAGTATAAACGATTTGCTTATTGATATAGCATGTCTTGAAGCAAGAAAGGAAGAGTGCAGAAAAAGAGACAAACCAACAGTCTGCAGACAGCGTGTTGATTGAACAAAGATGTGATAAAATATGTTAGAATACAAATGCATAATGATGGATTTTGGCATTAATTTACTTTTTTTACTAAATGTCTTTACATTAATGACTCCAACACGTTATGAAGATGTAACCTTTTATCAATCATTTATATTTTTCTTAAATATTCAATAAGGATTGTCCCACAACAAACTCTTCAGGTCAATTTTACCTTAAACACTATTCAATCCAGTAATCAAAAGCAAGGTATATAAAACTTTTCAGACATATTAATATGTCTAAAACTGGATTATCTTGAAGGGATGAGAAGGATGATGAAAAGGTGGAAGGCTGTGCATACAAGTAGAGATTGTTTAAATTAAATCAATTATGAAAAAAAAAACATTCAATGGAAAGTACTTTTGTGGAGATTGATGAGAGTTGGCTGCGAACCGGAAGTAGACACATCCACGGTCAGATACTAGAGAAGGAGCATCTCATGCACACCGGGTAGATGCGGGGCTTCCGGTTGGGAAAGGAGTGTTTTTTGGTGCCTTTTTGAAAAAGAAAAAAAGAAAAACCGTCGACTTCTGCCACGCACCGGAGGAGCCCCGAAAAAAGGATGAAAGTCGAACCCCAGAGACCTATATATTAACAACTTGTTCAGAAAACAAAAGATAAAGAGCTTGGAGGATATGAAAGTTAAAAGACGTCTTCTCTCACAACCCGGTCAATGCCAAGCACAGCTATCTCCACCTGAAGACATACCACGTTACAGGCCGAGCACCTTCATTTACTAACCGTTGCCTGATGCACACCTAAACCGATAAATACAAACCAAATGAACATTCTCTTTTTGTTGATTTCTCACCACGCTGACTTTTCTCTCACCCATTCACAAACATTCTCTTCCGCCACTAAAACGAACACTTTCTACATACATCCCACCAATAAATAAAGCTACTTTTCTTACCTTTAAAATATAATGTCTGTCTTATTTATTTTTATGGAGTCAGATAATTACATGTTAAAAACACAGACCTGATAAATCATACCCCATACTTTCTCGTATTAATGTGCAAGCTAATCTTACCGAAAATAGCAAAATATAAAAACGCATGGTACTCAAATATGAGATACATGACTGACAGCAGATTCACAGATCACAATTAAGGAATTTTATCAGATCACAATTCTAAGCTACAAAGTCACTCCAGTAATCAAGAGCGAAGTAATAAAACTCTTTGGACATGTCCAAAAGATCTAAAAATGGATTATCTAAGATTTGCATGGAAGGGATGATAGAAAGAAAATGGAAACAAAAGAAGCTCGTGTGAGCTCCAATCCCTGGTCCTCCCTCGCCGATCTTTCACGAAAAATACCCGTCTAGCTGAAACCAACTGTCAAAAATGTCCCGCACTCTTTATCTGTGCCAAAACCAAAACGTAGATTCCATGAACAAAGCTTCTTTCTTAGAAGTGCACGCCTGTGGAACTCTCTTCCGTCTGCCTGTTTCCCACCTGACTACAACTTGGATGTCTTCAAGTCCAACATAAACAAATTCCTGATGAACTGCCCCCTCAAGTAAGACAATTTATCAAATCTCAACACTAACGTACTGTACACGCAATAACCCTTTCCCCGAGTGGCTTCCGGGCCTTGATAAGTGGTGACCACCTAGTAAAAAAAAAAAAAAAGCGCCATGCAAATGTTGGCATGACAATGTCTGTGCTGTCACAGCTAAGTTTGAAATCAACTTAATTATGTAACAAAAAGTAAAATCAACTGAAAATACTTTTTTGTGTTAGTGCACAATCTGCATTATGAAGAGGCCATCTAACCGGAGAGCATTTAAGCATAGATAATATATAGAGCTCGAACATTAGAAGGTTTGAAAAGTGATGACAGTTGGAAAGTAGAAGTTAGGAAGGCTGTGCAAATGCTTATGTGACAATATGTAATAACGAGCAATACCAAAATTACTTATTAAAAAAAAAAAAAATCCAGCTCAGTGAACACGGATTTCATTTTTCAAGGACCTACAACCAAACTTCTATCTTTCCATCATCAACGCTCTGATCCCTGTCTGGCATCAATTGAAATGAATGACTATCATCTTGGGGAGGCTCCACGGTTTGACCTTTACTCCTGATCTGAGCTCGAACACGTACATCAAATCTGTTGCCAAGGGTGCTGAAAAAATGGTAGGATCCTTCTACCACTCCAGTAGATATCTCACAGCTGATGCAATTCTCTACCTGTATAAGAGCTAAGTACTGTTGCCACATCCGGGCAGGAGCTGCTAGAAGTAGCTTATCCTGCCTTGGCAGAGTTCAAAATAGACTTTGTAGTCTAGTGGGGGATGCCCTTTTCTCTCCCTTGCAACCTTTTTCCCACAGAAAAGAAGTTGTGAGCCTATCTCTGCTTTATTGTTACTTTCAGAGCAAGTTCTCGTCTGAGCTCCAATCTATGCCCTTCCTCTGGGCTGATTTTAATAAAAAACACTCATCTAATTGAAACCACTATCAGTAATTTCCCCCACTCTTTATCTGTGCCTAAACCTAAACATAGATTCCAAGAACAAAGCTTCTTACTTAGAACTACATGCCTGTGAAACTCTGTTCAATTTTTACTGACTACAATATGGTCATCTTCAAGTCCAACATAAACAAGTTCTTGATGAGCTATTCCCTTCAGTAATCCAATTTATCCAATTCCCACTACTAACGATTACTATGACATTTTCCCATTGACTATTGTATACTCATTAACCATTATCCTCGAGTGGCCTCTGGGCCATGATAAGTGGTGACTCCTTTGTAAAAAAAGAAGGAACACCAGCGATATATATATATATATATATATATATATATATATATATATATATTAAAAACAAAGAAGAAGTAAGTTTGTTTACATATTCATTAATATACAAAATATGAGTTAATCAACATTTATTTTTTAATGTGTTTTTTACTATATACTTTAACTAGCCTGCGAAAGCGGAAAAGAAAATCTGATTTTTTAGCAGATGTCTCCATGACGTGACCGGAAGTCAAAAGCATTGAAATTAACTGGAGTCAATCCAATGGTGATGATGACTTGCTAAAATGTCAGCAAAAAAATCACCCCCTCCTTGTACAAAACGGCCGAGTTTAGGGTGAAGGAATTAATGTTTTTGGCCAATTGTTCAATATTTGTTGTCCGAGACATTGAACTTCAAAATGATATCAGTCTTGTGAAAATCCATCGCCTTTGTCAAAAGTTTTAGGCAGATATACAAACATACATACATACATTTAAACAGACAGGTGAGATTTATATTATAGATAACACAAATTACAGTTCTTAGATTGAGTTATGTTTAAAAAATAAATCTTATTTTAAGTGTTCTAATTAGCTATAATTTATAATTAACTGGCCAAATGACCCACTTTTTTCTTAGCTATCCCCTCTCGTTCTATGTTGCTGATGCTACCAGATCAGTCTGAAGATATTGGCTTCCTGAGACGAAATGCACCTAACAGTGATGCTTTTTGTTTTTCTTACTTCCTTTTGCAAAACTTTATTATATTCTGCAAAACCAAAAACAACAGCCCACTTTTTCCCCTTTTCCTCCTTCCCATTTCCCCTTTCTCTTTCTATCTCCCCCCACTTCCTGACTGGTTTTCTAACTTACAATGTACCAAACTTACATACTGTAACCCTTTTCCCTCTCTCATTGCAAAACTCATTCATGTTCTGCAGGGCAGAGAACAAAAACGATAAAATCCACTATAAAACAACCAAACCAAACACTACAAATTATCGATTGAAGATACAAAGAGCGTAAAGAATAAAAACCTTCTACAAAATAACTGAATGCAACATGAATACTGTTTCCAAAATAACTGGATTTGGCATTAAATAATCCAAAAAGGGTTGATATGCCGTAAAACAAAACAACTAAACCAATCATTCTATGTTGATACTCTCTAATAGTTTTTAGTGTTAAATGACTTTGAAAACCTGGTCAGCGATACTTTTTTCCTCTCTTCTACCACTTTCTCACAGAAGAGACGTTCTATCATTATTTTCATGGCAGGTGTTCATCTAAGTATCACTCTATGGTACCTCCTGACAACAACTATAAACAATTTCCCTTACTTTCTATCTGTGACTGAAACTAAGTGAAAATTCTGGTGGAGCACTGTACAATGAACATTTAAAGTTCAACATAAAAAACGTTCTTCATGCACCCTCTAAAATAAATTACCTCATCCAATTTCCATCATCACCTATCATCATGGTGTTGTTTCACTTGATACCCATTAACCCTTATCCTTGAGTGGCTTTCAGGCTTTGATAAATAAATTGAAATGAATGACTCTCGTCTTGGGGAGTCTCTATGTTTTGACAAGCTTCTGGGTCTGACCTTTACTCCTGATCTGAGATGGAACATGTACATCAAATCTGTTGCCAAGGTTGCTGGAAAAATAGTGGAATTCTTCTACCGCTCCAGTAGATATCTCACTGCTGATGTAATCCTCTATCTATATAAGAGCCAGGTACATCCAAGGATGGAGTACTGTTGCCACATCTGGGCAGGAGCTGCTAGGAGTAGCTTACCATGCCTTGACAGAGTTCAAAATAGACTTTATAGCTTAGTGGAGGATGGTCTTTTCTCTTCCCTGCAACCTCTTTCCCACAGAAGAGACGTTGCGAGCCTGTCTCTGCTTTATCATTATTTTCGTGTCAAGTGCTCATCTAAACTCCAATCTATAGTCCCCCCTTGCCAAACTTTCATGAAAAACACTCGTCTAGCTGAAACCACTATCAATAATTTCCCCCATCTTTATCTGTGCCTAAACCTGAATGTAGATTCCATGAACAAAGCTTCTTTCTTAGAACTGCATGCTTGTGGAACTCTGTTCTATTTGCCTGCTTTCCAACTGGCTACAATATGCTTGTCTTTGAGTCCAATGTAAACAAGTTCTGGATGAGCCATCCACTTAAGTAATCCAATTTACCAAATTTCCACTAATAATGATTTCTACGATATTGAGCCATTGACTACTGTACACTTATTAACCCTTATCTCTGAGTGGCCCCTGGGCCTTGATAAGTGGTGACTCCTATGGAAAAAAAAAAAATGGTGACTTTATAGTAGATAAAAAAAAGCCTCCAACATTAGATAATTGGTGATATAGTTGGTAACCGATTTTATCTGAGTTTCATTTAAAAAATATCTGGGATATCTCTTAAAGCATTGTCCTTCTTTGAGACTTGGTGCTGAACTGTTTTAAGTTTCCACGTGATCCATGAATCATGTGGTGTCTAATGATATCATGTAAAACTAGATCTGCCACAAGATCCGGAATTTCATCACTGATATAGAGTGATATGTGAGTGAATCTCAACTTTTGTTCAAGACAATGAGCAAATGGCAATCCTCTTATCGATCACTCATTAGTGCACATGTATGCTACTACAATTCCGAAAATGTTTCCTTTTGTAAACAGTTGGATAAGGACACTTAGATTTAGATGGAAAACTCTTGCTATAAGGTCATGGCAATGATGTGGCTGTGAATTCGGAAAGAGTTCTTTCACAATTTCAGTCCAATAATAATAAGGTTGTAAATAAATCCAATAATAATAAGGTTATAAATAAATCCAATAATAATAAGGTTATAAATAAATCTAATAATAATAAGGTTATAAATAAATCTGCAGTTCCATGTTTTCTCACATTGCATCAATGTTCCTGATAGGATAGTCAACTGGTCCACATTTTTAGTATTGCCATCAATATTTAGTGAGTCTCTCAAGTGAATCTAATCAGCTACTCTTAGTTTCCTTTGATGAGTTTTAATGTAAGTCTCCCAATGCTCTATTCTAGCATAAATGTCAACTGTATATTGTTGAGATAGCTTCCTACATGAAATGAACATGTTGAAACTCCCATCATAGAGTATAATCCTATATACAGTGATGATCATATTTATTGGCACGGTAAAATAAAAGTTAAATTTTGTCTAATAAATTCTAAAAAAGGGATTAAATTAAAGAAAATAACAAAGTATATTATGTATTTTTAACTGGCCTTTCCGATGCAGCAATCGGATTTTAGAAAAAATAAATAACAAAGGAACAACAAACATAATTGCAAAAAACCCTTGTTCAAAATTATTGGCACGGCTTTGTTTTTCTTTTAGTATCAGTATAATATCAATCAATTTCCAGTTTACGTGCTTTCTGAACTTTTTTATAGCCATATTATGCTTGTTTAACGCTAATTGAGTGAATAATTTTTTTCAGATAATTTTTAGATAGCGATTTATTTAAACTATTATAAGTGACTAAATTATAATTTTCAATCGCCATGGTTAAAACTAAGGAACACAGCGAAGACGTCAGGAAGTTTGTTGTAGCATGCCATACCAATGGGGAGGGCTATGATAAGATTTCAAAGAAGCTAAACCTTCCCAAATCCACTGTTAGAGCCATAATAAACAAGTTCAAATCGCAAGGCCACGTTATGAGTTTAGAGGGTAGAGGGAGAAAAAGGATTCTTTCCCCAAGAGATGAACGGAAAATTGTTCGACAAGTAAAACAAAACCCAAGGATCTCTGTTGGGGAGATTGTTGATGAACAGAGCACCTCTGGAGTGAATGTATCTCGACATACAGTTGGTAGAGTTTTGAAGAGAGCTGGTTTAAAAGCATGTCGTCCGAGAAAGACTCCCTTATTGAAGCCTATGCACCTGAAAGCAAGCTAGCCTTTGCAAAACGTCATATTGATAAAGATGTTGCATTCTGGAAACGTGTTCTATGGACTGACGAAACGAAAATAGAGGTATTTGGCCATAATAAAGTGTCTTATATTTACAGAAAATCTGGCGAAGCTTTCCTGCCTAAGAACACCATACCCACAGTGAAGCACGGTGGAGGCAGTTTGATGTTTTGGGGATCCTTTGCTGCCTCTGGACCAGGGCGACTTGTTAAGGTCACAGGTAGCATAAAAAAGGAAGATTATGTTAAAATATTGGATGAAAACCTGAAAGACTCTGCTAAAGAGCTCTCACTTGGTCGTCGTTGGTGGTTCATGCAAGATAATGACCCAAAGCATTCAGCTAAACTGACTAAGAAATGGCTTGAGGACAATCATATTAATGTTTTGGAGTGGCCATCACAAAGCCCAGACCTTAATCCAATTGAAAATTTATGGAGAACATTAAAATTGAGGGTAATGCAAAGGAAGCCTAAGAATCTTATTCAATTGGAGGATTATTGTCAGGAAGAGTGGGCTAAAATTACTACTGAAGAGTGCAACAACTTGGTTGTAAACTATGAAAAGCGACTGAGGAAGGTAATCAAGGCCAAAGGCTATACAATTGATTATTAAATAAATCGTGCCAATAATTTTGAACAAGGGTTTTTTGCAATTATGTTTGTTGTTCCTTTGTTATTTATTTTTTCTAAAATCCGATTGCTGCATCGGAAAGGCCAGTTAAAAATACATAATATACTTTGTTATTTTCTTTAATTTAATCCCTTTTTTAGAATTTATTAGACAAAATTTAACTTTTATTTTACCGTGCCAATAAATATGATCATCACTGTATGTAGAAAATGTTGCATGAGATATTTTTTCCTACTAACTCTTTGTTAGGAGGATTGGTTTTGATACTTGATCCGCCCAATGAACGATTAAGTATTGTAAAGCATATCATGTCCGATTTGATTCAGAGATACATTGAAGTTAATTGTTTCTGAAATGCAAATTACAAACTACAAGAAACCTTCTCTACCACCAATAGCAATGGCCAAAGATTCTTTATCTGAAAGTACATTTTTTAAACTTCTCAGCCTAACGTTCACAGGAAACATGAGTTGGAACAATTGCATTGAGAGCATTGCCAGGACCACTGCGAAAAAGGTAGGTTCTCTCTACCGTGCTAGAAAGCTACTAATGATCAAAAGTATCCTGTACCTCTATAAGTCCACCATTCGCCCATGTATGGAGTATTGTTGTCATATTTGGGTTGGTGCATCTGCTACTAGTCTTTCACTCCTAGACAAGGTTCAAAAGAAAGTCGCCAACCTGATAGGTCCTGAATTGTCATCTAAGCTTCAGCCTCTGTCCAATCGACGAAATGTAGCATCCCTCTGCCTGTTCTACAAGTACTTTAATGGTGAATGCTCCAATGAAATGCAAGCACTTGTACCCCCTCAACGTAAATACCCCTGACAAACTCAACAAGCAGCAAAATCCCACCCTTTGACAGTAAAGATGTAAGAAAGTCTTCTACTCCAGTAGTTTCTTCCCCAGAACTGCTAGACTTTGGAATTCTCTTCCGGGTTTCTGCTTCCCCAGCTGTACTGACATGCAGAAGTTCAAGTGTAACGTGAACCAACATCTTGCTGCCCAACTCCCCACATAGTACCCCTGTAGCTTAGGTCCCTGATAGTAGTCCCCTACATCAAAGTGGCAATGTGCCTTGTTTGGGATGATAGTGTAATAAAAAAAAAAAATTTGTTGTCCCACTTTACTCACTATTACAACGGCAACGTCACAGAAATATTAAAACGATGTTCGTGTTCTTGTCTCAAAATTTTGCTTTATTTTCATCAAATTTCTTGATTTAATTGTTTCATCTTTATATTTTGTTAATTCCAGGTTGTCGCTCTCTATGACTACGAAGCCCAACGTTCAGATGAACTTAGTTTTGTTGAAGGTGATATTTTGAAATTGCTCTACAAGGACACAGAGCATTGGTGGATGGGAGAAACTATTTCTGGCCAACAGGGATTTTTCCCTTCTAATTTTGTGGAAAAAGGTAAAACCTTCATTGGCATTCAAATCTAGACTTATTCATAACCTTGTTAATTATTACATGGCATTTTATTCATTAGTAATTTCTGTATAAAATTTAAGTTGTGATATGAAACTTTTGTTTCAAACTTCTTAAGTTGTGATATCAAGTTTTAATAATTTTAATTGATATGGGGCCCGTGGCGCAATAGATAGAGATGTTGGATTTCTATGGTTCCAGGTGAGAATTGTCTGAAAATAGCGGTTTCAATCTTACCCAAAGCCGGCCAGAGGCTTACTTGACCAAAACGTGGTGAGATGACAACAACTATGGAAGGCAGTAATTGCTGAGAATGCAGTTAGGAGATTCGGCGTTCCTATCCCGTCGCGGTTACCACCTGACGAAGACCAGAGGAATAATTGGCTGAAATGTTGTGAAACAACAACTAAGAAAGCTGAGAAAAATAGTCCGCAATAAATAAATTAATAAATAATACTCATCTCAATAATGAATTCCAATTAAATAATATAAATACAGAAAATGTTTTGTACGATCTAAATATCACAAAAATGGTTAAAATTTACAGCACATATCACAAAAATGGTTAAAAGTCACAGCAAATATCACAAAAATGGTTAAAAGTTACAGGAAATATCACAAAAATGGTTAAAAATCACAGAAAATATCATAAAAATGGTTAAAAGTCACAGAAAATATCACAAAAATGGTTAAAATTTACAGCAAATATCACAAAAATGGTTAAAAGTCACAGAAAATATCACAAAAATGGTTAAAAGTCACAGGAAAGATCACAAAAATGGTTAAAAGTCACAGAAAATATCACAAAAATGGTTAAAAGTCACAGGAAATATCACAAAAATTGTTAAAAGTCACAGGAAATATCACAAAACAAAAAAAAATTGTCTGTTAGGTACTTATGTAAAATAGACATCCAAGAATTTACAGAGATTTTCTGATTTGTATTATTTCGATTATTCAACTTACTCTTCGCATCTTGAGTGTTGTTCTCACAATGTTTCGGCCGATGTAATCTCCAAACTTCTTCAGGTGTATCTTGTCGAACTCTGGAATCTTTCTATTAAACTCGAGGATTTGCACAGAGTTTTGAATCTTTATTCGATTTATGAGGGTAACATGTTCTCGTTTCATTAGTCACGACTAAGTAGAAATTTTAAATAAATCACAATTATATTTGTAGTGTCGCCTTCGCTGAGGATTGAACTTACAACCCCCAGAAGAGTGTCACTGAATTAGATTTTATTTAGTACTTTACCTGCTATGCCACATGTTCTTGTGGAATAAGACTTGATAAAAACAGTAATTTTAATAATCCAATTAATACAAACTTGCAGAACCTGTGGAAATTCCACAGTAGTTGAAAATTTTTTAGAACACATTATAAATAAAATGAATAAAAAATAATATAAAACAAAAACAAATTTTTTTAAAAATTTAACAAATTCTTTTTTAACCTTTTAAAGGTAAAAAGAATTGATTTAAAATATTTACATTTTCTTTTCAATGAAAATTCAATGCATAAGGTTTTTGTTTTGTTTTTTTGTGAATATTTTTTATATACATTGTAAAGGAACAGATGTCAATTCACTTGCATGTTTTTTTAATTTTAAAAAGAATCTATAATAAAAAAATACAATCTCCTCTCGACATGACTTTTTTAAAATGATAAAATAAAATAGCCAATTTGAAACCATAAACAGACAGCCATGTTTTATTTATTTATTTATTTTTTTTTTAATTTTTGGAGAGGAACGGGTTTTAATGATTTTTAACTGATAAATGGCGACTATAAAAGGATGTAATTCGTTTCTCATTAATTGATTTTTGTGATAATGATGCTTTTTTTTTGTGACACTGGACGTTCAGACAAGAAAATTAATATTTAGATTATCAATCCTCATCTCAAAAATTATTCAGAAACAGAGATTCCTGAATTTTGACAACAAATTTCAGATTAGGTTGAGATATACAAACCATAAATTATGATGTCAAATATTTAAAAATCCTTTTACGAATTCGTTTTTTCAAATTTTTTGATTTGTACTCATTTCCAGTTAGAAAATATTATCCACCTTTTGCTATGTCGGCAAAAATCGCTTCCTTCTTCTTTCTTTAATATTTCATAAATATGCCTAATTCCTATTTATTGGTCTCTGTTTTCAATTTGAAGTTCCCCACAAAACAGTTCTAGAAACCCACCACTAATCCTAGCTCTAAGTCTAGGTAGCACCCCACTCTCTGGTGGGAAATTAAGAAAAATACAAAATAGATTGTTTAAAAAAAGTTTGTTCTGTTCACAGAGCGTTTACGGAGTTATATATGTCACAACTTGGGAATCTCTGTAAGAACTGAGATTCTTTGGATGTCTATCCACATAAGCACTGTTATTTTTTATCTCCTGAACAAAAAAAAAAAAATCAGAGTAACGTATAATTGTAGATAGAACCTTTTTAATCTCAAGTGATGAAATATCTTTCAAGTATAAAAATAGCCACTTTATTTAGAAGTAAAATATAACATTTGTACATTGTTTTTATTATTTAACTAATCTTTTTATCGTTGTTTTTTATGAAGTTTTCATGAAATTATTAATAACCTCTTTTTTTCCAGTTCCAGAATCTCGAAACAAACCAAAGAAAAAGCTTCCAACTGAAGAATCAACCTGTTAACTGATTGGTCGGTTTTTAAAATCCCAATGACCAATGAAACAACCGATTGATTAATTAAAATTTCATCTTTTTTATTTACTGTTGTACATAGTTAAAAAATCAAATGCAACGATAAGGTGAAAACAAAAAAAATCAAAAAACTTCTCAATGATGACAAGAGTTTCACATTCATTAACTTTTCTTTTTATCAAGAAATGCATTTTAGTTTTTGAAAAAATATTAAAAATTATGTTAATACCTCTAATTTACATACTTTTTTCTATAAGTTGTTTTTAAGTCCTCAAATATGAAGAAATTCAATATATATATATATATATATATATATATATATATATATATATATTAGCATAGGTGCCCGGGTGTTTAGAGGTGTTTGTTGAGCTAAAAAAAAAAAAAATAGTGATAGTTGAAAGGCAGCCTCGAACCCGTACTGCGAAGGAGGAAAAGAATGGGGAAAAAACGTGATGTCTTTGCTTTTACGACCACCGCCAAACCGGAAGTGATGTAGGTTTAAATTAAGGCTAGACAATAGAAAAGAGGGGATGACTTTCAAAAATATCAGCAAAAAAAGCGACCCCTCCCTGTAGAAAAGTGCCCAGTTGAGGGTGAAGAAATTAATGTTTTTAGCCAATTTTTTGGTATTTGTCGTGTGAAGGGTCGAGCTTCAAAGCGATACTGATCTTGTAAAAATCCGTCGCCTCTGTCGAAAGTTTTAGGCAGACATGCAAACATACACAAATTTCCGACTTAAATCGATTAAAAAGCCTGCCCTATCTCTGAATACTCTTTATGTAAAATTTCAAATGTTTAGACCAGAAATTATCTGAGTAATTTGGTAGAGGCCGCATAGATCAAATTTTAAAAAACTTTGACCCCTATTATGACCCCTTAACATTTATTGTTTTGGGTTCAAATCATGTTATTAAGTTAGATCCATGTCCAAGGAACCTATATCTAAAATTTCAATTGTTTATCCCCAAAATTGGCAGAGGAGTTTGGTAGAGTTCTCAAAAGTCAAATCGTTGAACTTTGACCCCTTAACAGACAAATTTCTGGCCAAAAATGGATTACAAAGATTTTCCCAAATCTCAGTACCCTGTATATCAAATTTCGAGTCTGTAGACTTAAAATTGACAGTTATTGTGTAGGGAAATGTACACAGATAGACAGATAGACAGACACTTTCACTTTTATATATATATATATATATATATATATATATATATATATATATATATTAGTAGAACCCCGGGATACAGCATTAAAAATTAGTAACAAAATACAGTACAATATATAATACACATGTATATAATCAAATAAAATTATAAATAACGCCATAAGGCGGGGCAAATACTGTACCAGGGGCCAGAAAAATTTTGTATTCCGCATCATAACCTGGAAAAAATGTATCCTAGGGCCACTGTATCCCGGGGTTCTACTGTATATATATATATATATATATATATATATTTTTTTTTTTTTTTTTACACAGTGGTTACCACTTATCAAGGCCCGGAAGCCACTCAGGGATAATTGTTGTTGCAAGTACAGTACGTTAGTGTGGAGATTTAATGAAGTGTTTACTTAAGAGGGCGGTTCATTAGGAATTTGTTAACGTTGGACTTGAAGACATCCAAGTTGTAGTCAGGTGGGAAGCAGGCAGATGGAACAGAGTTCCACAGGCATGCAGTTCTAAGAAAGAAGCTTTGTTCATGGAATCCCCATTTTGATATATATATGAATACCTAATATAAGGGTGCCTAAGTGAGAAATATTTGTGGCAAGAGTTGCGCAATCTCCAACCAGACCTCTCCTGAGTGGCAGGAAGAGGTTCAGGATGACTGAAAACAATAACGAGAGCACATATAGCATCTAGAATTCCCAAATGGTCTGGTACTAGCCAGGCTCAACATTGCTTAAGTTTGGTTCTCTGTGTCAACATGATTATGCCATATATATATATATATATATATATATATATATATATATAAATAAAAGTTTTAAAAGCTGAGAGCAATGCGGAAAGGACCGGAATCACGACAAAAGAAAGAAAGGAAAAATAGGCAGGTATATTCAAGTAGAGAGGTGTCTAACTATTTATTCATTCATCACTCCTCCTCTCATTAGTATATTCGTATATATATATATATATATATATATATATATATATATATATATATATTAGTATATTCAGGATGGCAATTCTGAATATACTTTTGTTTTCTTTTTGAATATAAATAAAAGTTTTAAAAGCTGAGAGCAATGCGGAAAGGACCGGAATCACGACAAAAGAAAGAAAGGAAAAATAGGCAGGTATATTCAAGTAGAGAGGTGTCTAACTATTTATTCATTCATCACTCCTCCTCTCATTAGTATATTCGTATATATATATATATATATATATATATATATATATATATATATATATATATATTAGTATATTCAGGATGGCAATTCTGAATATACTTTTGTTTTCTTTTTGAAAAGCGGAGGTACTTTCTCCCAAAATTAATCAAAGTTCCATAGCATCAACAGACTTTATATACATCGGACTTACCAATAACTTGGTTGCAAATTAATTATTTAATGAGAGGAGTAGTGATAAATGAATAAATAATTAGATATATCTCTACCCGTCTGTTTGTTTGTTTGTTTGATTTTCCTTTTTTACCTCTTGTGATTCTGGTCCTTTCTGCATTGCTCTCAGCTTTTAAAACTTCCATATATTCCTTTACCAGCAATGCTTCAAGCAAACTACCATTTACTTTAATATATATGTGTGTGTATGTATGGAAAAAGCTTTTCAGTGGTACAAAACTTTATAATGGCTTTAATGGTGTCATGTGGAGTAAGATTTTCAAAAACTTTATAATGGCTTTAATGGTGTCATGTGGAATAAGATTTTCAAATACTGTTGTCATGGCAAAAAGCAATCTATGTTAAAGTGCTGTTATCCATCAATATTTTCAAGATGTCAGGGTGACCTATAATTTAATCACTTTTCCTATATTATAGCAAGAATAAAAGGATTGATCCCCCTCCCTCACATGTACTAACATTACAGCTGTTTTCATGTATCTTAGGAGCCAATTGTATACATCATAATTCTATTAACACACCCATTCCCATTAAATCACCAAAGTTAAGTGATATTCATTCTGGCCATTATTAAGTAAGTGCCCATTTGGGATTACCAAGTGCTGTATGTGGAAGAGGCTCTCAGCTTATCTCAACATTGTTTTCCAATCCATTGCTGATTCAGGAGAGATGTGGTTGGAGATTTTGCAATCCTTGCTTCATAATAGACTCACTGTGCAGACACTCTTACTATTGTCTCTCAAGGCTGAACGGATACCTAAGAAGTCAATTGTTGTTTTTTCTATGGTAATATGTGAGAGAGGTTACAACTTTAATAATTATATATATATATATATATATATATATATATATATATATATATAGAGAGAGAGAGAGAGAGAGAGAGAGCGATAGAGATAATAGGCAATTTATCGAAGGTACATTATTTAATGATTCATACATTATATACTCCAGAGAGTTCTACCATTAAGCTGTAGCTGTTCCTATTGGCTCTGTCTATCCATTTATAATATCAGATAATTGATATAAGTTAATGAGACTATGTATAACATTTTCAAAATATAATAATCAATGACACTGTGGATAAAAAATATCAGTACAGGAAAAATCTTTTGCAAAAGAATATATTTATTTTGCCACAAAGATTTTTTTTTCGTGCTGAATATTTTAATATTTTTGAAAAAAGTGAATATAAGTTTACTTTTAATGAAAACAGATAATAATAAACTGATTCACCGATTAGAATAAAGTAATCAATTTATTTCAAAAGTATAAGTAAAAAAAAAATAATAGTATCCCTGGTGTTTGCATTTGGGAAAGATCATTTATAATGATCAGTAATGTCCAATAAATGTAAATCTGTTAGTGTTTTATTCTTGAAAGTGAAAATATCAAATGTAAGCAATGTTGAAATGTAAAAGAAGTTATTTGGATTATTTAATCAAAACATGTTTTAGAAAAAGATGTGGAAGTAGAGTGAGTGTTCTTTGTTTCATTTGAAAATGTAGAGTATTTAACATACAATTACAAGATTGAAATAAGGAAGAATACTGAGGCTACAAGTACTAAAACCAAATCAATTTGAAAAGATGTGGTGTTTGAATGACGGCATATGTTAAAACCATTCCTTTCATTTGCGAGCCATATTAGGTAGTTGAACATGTACTTGGTCCCAAATAAAAAATTTCCACATGTAAAAGTGAGTTGCTTGTCTCAAGGAGAGTATAAAGTGAATTTTGGGTTTACCTTGGGCAACTGCATAACTCTTACCTCTCTTATTTTGTCCTTTCCTCATGAGCAATGTTTCTGACAAAGAGGGAACAATTGCTTTTTTCTGGGGCAGAATCTATTCCATCTAGCACTTATCATTGGCAAGTTTTTGACCTTGAAGTAGTACTTTTTTTTTTTAGCTTTATAAATCTAGTGGCTTTATACCTAGACTGGAGTGATTTCGATTATAAAAATAAAGATACACTAGTGTAAAAATCCTATAACCCCAGCTAAATATGTTCAATTCTTATTTGTAAATGCGAGTTGTCCAAGTCGTCTATGTATTTATAGTGTCCAATAATTAATTCACAAAAATCATTTTTTTTTTTTACTTAAGACCCTAATTTTGTGCATTTTCCAACTTTTATGAATACTCTTCTTAGTTAAGTAATATTAAACCAGTATTGACATTAGCATTTTGGTTACTCTCAATATCTTTATCTTTTTTACACGTTCTTGTTCATAATATTTTTCTCTTTGTCTATTCTTCTGCTGGATTCTTATCATCACGTATTTTCTATCTAACGTAAAGACAAATAATTTTTTAGCATCATATATTTAAATCTATTTTTATACCTACATTTTTACTGCTGATTGAATATCATCAGACTAGTTCAGGAGAGATAACTGGGACACTAACCCTAATGTGGAATTTACCAGCTTCCTCTGAAGGAGGAAGTTCCATGGGAGTATGAAATTCACAAGCGATCCCTAGTCGCATGTATATTTCTCTTAGGGGAGATGACAACATTAGGTTTTTGTGACTCTTGCACGTGATCTACAAATTCTGCATCGGTAAATATTTAAACACTAATTATTGAGTGGCAGTTTTTTTATATTAACATAATTTGATTTTAAAATAATTTTTTTTTTTTACAACATTTTTTCCAAAAACTTAGGATAAACGAATGCTAACTATTTGCTTTTAATGAAAATATTATTTTTAATAAATATCATGTTTAGTTGATATTATTCAGTTTCGGATTTTATTGTTTAATTTCATATTTAATTATTTTATTTCATATTTTATTACTAGTTTCATATTTTATTATTTAGTTTCTATTTTATTATTTAGTTTCATATTTAATTATTTTATTTCATAGTTTATTATTTAGTTTCGGATTTTATTATTTAGTTTCGGATTTTATTATTTAGTTTCATATTTTATTATTTAGTTTA
Source organism: Euprymna scolopes (assembly GCF_053919585.1). Lineage (NCBI taxonomy): Eukaryota > Metazoa > Mollusca > Cephalopoda > Sepiida > Sepiolidae > Euprymna > Euprymna scolopes. Next base: position 166,107,980 of record NC_136483.1, read on the forward strand.
ATATTTTATTATTTAGTTTCATATTTTATGATTTAGTTTCATATTTTATTATTTAGTTTCATATTTTATGATTTAGTTTCATATTTTATTATTTAGTTTCATATTTTATTTAGTTTCGTATTTTATGATTTAATTTTTTTAAACTTAGATTTTCATTCAACGTTTTAATGCATGTTTATTAGTGCCATCACCTTGTTTAATGCTATATCTATTATCATAGCAATAAATCATCAGTATTATTAATTACTTACATTGTAACAAAACATTGTATTGTTATTATTTTTTCTATTTTCTGAATCCGTCCATATATTGTATAAACGTTAATCAAAATCATTCATTTATTTGTAATAAAACTTGGATTGTTTTAATACAAAAAAAGTTTGAAAAAATGTTGTTTTTCTTATTAAAACAGTTTTTTTTTGTTGCTTATTTATAATTTTACTTAATTAAAAAAGATTCTTTATGATATACGTACACATAACAGAACAAAGATGTCATATTCCCAAAATTACATAAATTAATCAAGTAGATTTTCTTTAACCAAGAAGATCAAATTTTATGCCAAAGTAATCTGTAGGATTTTTGGTTGGGCATGTTTTTTATCAAGCTGAAATAAAGGGGAGACAATTCAATTTAAACTATCGAGTTTAATATCAGATTTATTATGAATACATTTAGTATTAAAATTAAAAATCGTAAATTTAGTTTAAAAAAAAACAAAACTACTTGACCAATTTATGTGATTTTTGAAATATAACGTCTTTGTTCGGTAACGAGTATGTACACCATAAAGATAATTACGTGGGTGACGTCAGAGCCATAACGGGAAGTCATGCATGGCGAGAGAATGAGGAAACAAATGTCATTGCTACAAAAAAAATGTTTCTTTTGACATACTCTGCTACAATGTGTTGGTTCCTTATCAATGTTACATTTATATCAAGTGGTTTCATGCCTGGTCTGGAGCGATTTCCATAAAAAAAAGAAAAAAGTCAGTAAAGGAAAAATACAAAATTGAATCCATTTTTTATTTTTGTTTCAATCCAGAGTAAAGGGGCCCTTTAAATATGGTGGCCGTTGACCCCTTTATCAAAGGTTAAATTTAAATATACTTTTTTTTATGGGAGAGAGAGTTCGCTCAGACTTGACCAGTACCACAGCCTACAGGCGCCAGGTTTATGACCACCAGAATATTAAAATATTTTATTGCTTGTTTTCGGCCAGGGACAACAAGCAGGTGCGGCTAATAAAAAAAGAATACTTACAGTAATTGAGACTAGAATAGGAGGGACCCTTTAAAGATGGCGTCCGTTGACCCCTTTCTCCGAGGTTAATTTTAATAAACTTTTTTTTATCTGAAAGAGGAGTTATTCCTGCCCCCAATGCAATTTAAAAACCTCTGTTAGCAATTTATTTGAGGTTGAGACAAAAAAAAACCAGCTAGATTGACTGGACTAGTATGAAATAATCTAAAAGGGTTGATATGCCGTTAACCAAAATCAAATAAAACTAAACCTATGAGTTTATAATTATATTTAACTTCATAGAAACTGTTGGTTTATAAAATTTCACATTGATACATTTGTAATTTTTGAAGATATCCTTACAATAATTGAGTTGAAACTAGAATTGGGGGGACCCTTTAAAGATGGCGGTCGTTGACCCCTTTCCGCAAGGTCAATTTTTGGTAAACTTTTTTTTATCTGAAAGAGGAGATATTCTTACCCACAATGCAATTTAAAAACATTTGTTAGCAATTTGTTTGAGGTTCAGCCACAATTTGACTGGACTAATATAAGATCTCTTTGCTATGGCTAACCCATGCTGGCTTTTACGAGAGATGATGCACGTTCCCCATGTGATCTTACCTAAAATAATAACATGAAGCTGAAATCTCGTCCTGGGATTCAGTAAGATCAAGAGATCACAAGGAAGGTATATACTATAACAAATGTAAATTGTCGATTGGAGAGAGGAAAAAAATATGTTCTCAACTTCTTTACTAATTCAGTGTTCAAGATGTAAAAGAGAACTTTAACGGAACATTTGAATATCTATGCATTTCATATAGAGATCAAGTGTTAGTCCCAAGAAGTGGGGGCTGCGTGACTTCTGAGAACTTTCACTGAAGTCAAATGAAACAAACTATGTGCGCATACCTGTTAGTATGTCGGCAGAAAATTTAATTTCGCACAGCGTTTTATTTCTGATCGAACCACTTGATTATTGGCTTATCTTATTGGAGACTCATTTTTGGTAACACGTTATATACATCCAGACCTATTTATCTACACCTGAACACATACACACACACACACACACACACACACACACACACACATATATATACACACACAAATACATACACATGCATACATACATATACATATATATATATGCATATATATATACATACATACACACATGCATACATACATATACACACACACACATATATATATATATATATATATATACATACACACACATGCATGCATACATACATATACACACATATATATATATATACACATACACACATACATACATACATACATACATATGCAACATACACACACACATATATATATATATATATATATATATATATATATATATATATATATATATTCAGTGAAGCAAAATGAAAAACGCCGAGTTGCTTATTGGCTAATTAAAACGTGTTCGGACAGGTTCAGTTGTGAAATAGGTTTCAGTCCCCTTCCAATTACTTATGCATAAACGTTTACTAAATTTCTTCACCGATGTTGCTGTAACCCCATTTATTTACTTTTTTTTTTTGCTTTTTTTTATTTTATATGTAATGGTTCTCTGTGAATCTCCCTTTTTTCATTATCTTTTCATTCAACCCATAAAAAGTTTTACCATATATATAAATATTGATTGGGTTAAGTTTGTGTCATATTTTTTCTTTTAACCATTGCGAATGCTCTGCTTGGCATTGAGCTCTCACGCTAATGACAACTGCTTTCTCTTTTTTGATCAACTCTCTCTCTCTCTCTCTCTCTCTCTCTCTCTCTATATATATATATATATATATATATATATATATATATATATGAAATGTATTTATACAAACATTGATGGCTACATATGTGCATACATGTTTCTGTAATCACCTGCGTTGGAAACATGTATGCACATATGTAGCCATCAATGTTTGTATAAATACATTTCATATACCTGCTCTGTTTGCTCATTGAGCACTTTTTGGTAGACACATGTTGTTTCATTGGATGTACCTCTAGGAAACTAAACTCTACTGGCTATATATATATGGTTGTAAAAGAAATAATAATAATAATAATAATAATAATAATAATAATAATAACAATAATAATAATAACAAACCAACCCCAGACAAGAATAACCAATGTACATAACAACAAAATAAACAATAAAAAGTAGACACCATGACAAAAATAAAACTAACACTAGCAGAAACAACAACAACAACAACAATAATAATAAACCAACTCCGGACAAGAGCAACCATACTATGAATAAAAATACTAATAACGAACAAAATAAATGCAACCGTAGACACCGCACACTTTGCCCAGTTCAAAATAAATGTCTAACAAAAAGCGTAGTTTATCAGGCAACAATATTTGCGAAAGAAAACTCGAATAACAAGAAATATTACGTAGGCATGACTTCCTTAGATTTCAAAACCCGATACTATGACCAAAAAAGTACATTCAACAATAAAAAACACCGTATAAAAACAACACTAGCGAATAAATACTGGGAAATCAAAGAAAGCGGACATTCGCTGGTAGCCGAATGGAAAATAATAAGACAAGCTACCATGTGTAGGCATTTAGACGACCCATGTAAATTATGCCTTCATAAAAAAATTGCTATCCTGTACTTTAAAGAACCCCAAAATCTATTAAACTGTAGAAGAGAAATAGCAAATAACTGTGTTCACAAAATAAAATTTACTCTAGGATAGCGATACAAAATAGTTTTAAAACTAACAAAAACAATAGAAAATAAACAAATAAATAAATGAAATAAACATGAATATACATAAACGATCATGCATATATGTATGTATATATATATATATACATATATATGTGCATATATGTATGTACACATATGTATATTTATATATAAACTAAAAAAAAAAATGTCTGCCTTAAACCACTAACCTAGTTTTAAAACAGATCCTTTGTTCGATAAAATGCATACCCATTGGCTGATAGGAAGGGGCGCGGTGGATACTAGAAAGCTGATTGGCTAACTAAATCCTCAATAGAAGAGGACCATATAAAAACGATAAACAACCACAGAATTCGCGTATAAGCCTGAGGAATCCTAGAGTGGATGAAACGCTGAATATTCAGTGTAGCTTAATCGCCATATATATTTTATAAATTACTATATATATATATATATATATATTATAGTACACTGTAGAGAATCTACTGTTGATTCTATAAAATTATTTTTACTTATAATGACTTGCATTAAAGTTTAAAATGCAAAAGTCAATTGTGCTTAAACAGCAACATTCATTTCGAACGTACCCTTGTCATATCAAAGAATCTACTGTTGATTTTATATGCCTGGCATCAGTACAGTATAATGGTTTCAATTTAAGTTTAGAATAAAAAAAAAAGTAAAGCATCATTGCGAAATTGTGCTTTAAATAGAAAAAATGATTTTGAACGCGCCCCTGTCATATTAAAGAACCTAGTGTTGATTTTATATGTTGGGCCTTTCAGCTTGTGTGGTAATAAAACTTCTCCAATGCGCTTATGATGTTAAGCTGTGTAAGATGTTAAGTTTGGTCAAAATCGTCTGTTCATTCTTTCATCGGATTATTTCGATTATCGATTATTGATACTTATTGAAGACATTCCAACACAAAACCTATCTAAGAACACTGCCAGACACATTCGTGTGTACCTTCGTGTGAAATGTCATAAAAATCGACCCAGCCGTTTTCGAGTCCATAGAGAACGAACTCACAGACACGCAGATACACAGACAAGTTCCTTATATATATATATATATATATATATATATATATATATATATATATATATATATATATAAAAATAAGATAAAAATTATAACACGGAAATTACATAATTGTCGATGCAATAATTTATTTCAACCTTATGGTATTTTCAAGCATCTAAATCAGACAATTACATTTTTGATACTGAAAAAGAAAAGAAAAATCGTGCTTCGACCCTCAAAAAACCAAAGGTGGTGGTAGTAGCAATCCACTTAATACATTTATAGAGAGGGTGGTAGGGATTTAAAAAAATAAAAATTAAAAATTAAAAATAACAAATAAAAAAATTAGATTAGACACTTATAAGCGGCAGCTCGATGTAACCATAGATACACACACACACACACACACACACTCTCACACACACACACACACGCAACACATACACATACACACACACACGCCTCTAAGATGTACGTTCTGACATGTAAATGCCTTGACACGCGTTTACTAACCTAGGAAGGGGGGGGGCGA